>NC_056746.1:1469874788-1470014788 GCF_019279795.1 Protopterus annectens
GGACAGAAAAAATATCATGGAAAATGTCTGAGGTTCAAATATATATTTTATATATGTACATGTATGTGAATATATATAATTATATTATTCCACACGTGCATATGTGTGTCTGCATGTGCATACATAAACAAACACTGTATCTGTTTACTTCCTTAAGTCAAGTGTCGGTTGAAAAAACAGATGGTGGACAGGTGTATGAGATCGAAAATCTCTGGGGATGGAGAATATGCCTTTTCCTTGGGGATTGTGCAATCTCAAATTTACTACATACAAAAAAAAAGGCTTTGTTTTGCATATTCCAAGGTTATGCCTTGGAGCATGTGAGATAGTGTTTCTTTTTTTCCTCTGACCTTTTGCAAACAGTGTTTTTTGAGTTGATCTACTAACTTCAGCAGATACGTATATGTGTGTGTATATATATATATATATATATATATATATATATATATATATATATATACATATTCTATATAAATTAATTTTATGTTATATTTTAAAACAAAATTTCACTTCTGTACAGATATATGGTGTTTATAGGCCTGATTTTGTAACCACGGTTTACAGTGTTTTTCATTGCACATATTATCTTAAATACAATTAACAGGAACACTGCAGTGTTAAACTGGATGTTTTAGAAGAGTTGCAGTTTGTCAATTTGTAATAACCTTTATGACCATTTTAACCTTGGTATCGGTTTACCTGTCTGAGTAGAGCAGAGAATGGAAACAGTTTTATGTTGACTTGCTGTATAAATTCAGCTTATGCTGAAATAAATTTGATTTCTATTGTTTTTCTTATAAAGCTAGGTCTGCTGACTTTTGTTTTATTCACTTTTTAATAAAATCGTTGGTAGGATTTTAATGTAAATTTTTTGATTGCTATACAACTGATCATTTAATGATGTATTTTTAACTTAGTAGGTAAGATGATCCAAAGGACCCTTTTCAGCAGAACTTAGACCAGATAAAGTACAAGTTGAAACTGTATGCAGTACAAGTAGAAAGGCTTTACAAATGCATGAACAAGACTTAAAATGTACTGCGCATGCATTTTCATTACATACAGAGGAATCTAGGGTACTATTACGTTTCTTGTTCAGTTATCCCTTAGTCTCAACTTGACTGTCAAGCCAACTTTACGTACACTTGATTAACTCATTCACTCCCTCCAGGGTGAGAGCACTATGACACATCTGTTCTCATAAAGGTCCTGGAGCAGGGCTGTCATCCATGGTTGGGATCAGGGGTTTCTTTTTCATGGCCATTACACACCATTGTGCATGCCAGCGCATGCATAAGGGGTGGCATGCAATGGAGCTTTTGCAGTGGTATCACCCAATTTTGTAAGCAATATAACCCTCAAAATCACTGACCCCTTGCAGCATGAAGCTCTGTATCCAGTCTTCAGCCCACTGAAATTCTTTGCATGGAATAGAATGTGACCCCTGGCTTCATGTATCAAACTTCCATCACATTAGTTTTCTCCCTGCATAAGGCCCACCCAGCAGTACCTGGGCAACTAATACAATGTGAGGGTGTCTGTCCATCTGTGTCACAGAGCTGACCACATTACTTCTGATTAATGAAAAAGTAGAAGACAATGGCACACACTTTAGCAAATAAAAATGTGCAGTCTTCTATGAATAATTTGCAAAAAGAGATTTGTGTTAGATGGAGAAATAATGCATTTCTGAAGCAAATAAGAGAAATTATTTCTAATGTCAGTAATAGGAGAGTTTCAGATGTCAGGTGTTATTTCAGTGAAGACTTTCTCAGTAAAAATAAAGCAAAATGAGGAGTACTGATAAATAGAGCTCCTAAATATTGCATCCTCAGGAAACAGTGCCATGCTATAAAAGAATGTGTAGTGGCCTGGAGTCAGCAAAAGTCTGGATTCAACTAATTGTGTATCAGAGGCCTTGTATGTAATGGGGATGTGGGCAGCTCTTTGAGTAGAGCAGAAACATGCTAATATATCAGGCAGGTAAAAAAACCTACAAATCATAATACGAGTTACTTAAAGGGCCTTGGTGTTTGTCAGTTATATAAGGGTATGGAGTTTTCAAGAACTATAATTAGAATACGGCACAGTAGGTATTGCCAGTTAATCATCCAATAATCTTACAAGGCGGGTATAGTTGTGTAAGGACTAACCTCAACAGGAAAATTAAGTATAAGATTATAGTGTAAGATTACTCCAAGACATTTATGTATGTGAGCAAAGGTAAGGGGGTACTCAATGAAATGTGAATGTAAAGGGCAATGATGGAGACAACTCTTTGTGGCATCACAAAACGGCATCACGTTAGATTCGGATGAGTTAATCCTATGTTGGCTAGCAATGAAGCAATATATGAAACAGACTGCAGCAAGTTTGTCTTTGATGAACACTTAATAGTATAAAGGTCATCAGTACAGAAGATCACTTGGACTTTGATTGAGAGGGAGATTACTAATGTCATATAAAACATGAATAAACTTGTTGGTTAGATTATATGTTTTTCATCCAAACTTGCTAACTGCAGATGGTAGTAACATTATGGAAGCGCACTGCCTTGTCAGTTTCAGAAACAGTTAATACTGTAGAAACAACAGACTTGTCACTGATATATAATTAGATAAAATTTCAAAACACGTTATGTTAGTTTTATTATTTTTTATTATGTTATTAATCTTTACTAAAGTCAAGCAAACAGGAAGAAAATACTGTTTTTTTGTTTCTAGCTTTTGATTTGCAGATGCTTCTTTGCAATTAATATTGTGTTGTCTCATTTCACAGTGACTAAGATCTGTAAATTAAGAATTTTATCTTCTGATTTATTGTTAGTGGACAGGATAGAGAAATATAAGCAATGTTATTCAAGTCACTTATTTTTTTTAGCTCTCGTCTTCCTTGTTAATGTGAACTTCATATATTTTAGCCTTATTATTTGACTGTTGAAGTCTCTGCTTAAGGTAAGAATTTACTTTTTTTGTTACAGAAAGCTGTATATTAAACATCAGGTAGATATGTAGATATTGTGTGTGTGAGTGTGTGCGTGTGCGAGCACGTGTTTGTATATATATAATATATATATATATATATATATATATATATATATATATATATATATGTATGGGATCCATACTATTGAACAAATGGCCATTTCACCAAAAGTGAAATGGCCGAGCACACTTTCGCGAAAGTGCTTTTCACCGAAAAAGCACTTTCCCGAAAGTGTGTTTAAGTAAAGGTGAAAATGTGGAGAGATGGCTGTTCTTGATATCGTAGTACAGTGGGGATATAAGGGAATATTCCTTTTACCCACTGTAGTGTGCTCTCGGAGTGAGAATATAAAAGTAGTGGAGTGTGAGGGGTGCAGCCCCTCACATGGGGGGTGCAGGGGGGCTTGCCCCTCTGCGTAAACGTGAGTTCTGTGTTTTTTTTTTTTTTTAGATTTTTTTAACACACTTTAGCAAAAGTGCTTTTTCGGTGAAAAGCACTTTTGCTAAAGTGTGTTTGGCCTATGTAGTTTCGGTTGTTTGAGGTATCGCTGAATAGTATGAGATCCATATATATATATATATATATATATATATATATATATATATATATATATATATATATGTATGTATGTATATATAATAATAGATATATACATTTATATATATATATATATATATATATATATATATATATATATATATACAGAGAGTTAGATATAGATATAGATATAGATATAGATATAGATATAACAGCAACATAGTATGATAGTATTTTGGGTAATGCTTGGCAAACTTTACCAACAGGGATATGTAAGAACTTGAAGACAGCTGAGGACTTTTTTTTAAATTTCATGAGTGTTAGGATTGGATATGGTATAGGGTAGCTGGCCCTTTAAGCCCTCACCTATCAGACAGGTACTTAGAAATAGGGGAGAGGCAGCTATCTGTATATCCAATGACCAAAGACAAAATGGCAGAAGTTGTATAGATTAAGAAACTCATAGAATGTAGTCTGCAGTATTCAATAATATCTGGATAAAGAGAAGGGTACCATGCTAATGGATGATGTGAACTTTGACAGACAAAGAAGAGTGGAAACCACATATCCTACAACAATGAATAGGAATAGCAGAGAGTCTGACTCACTGGAGATCTTTGTTGCCTCCAAGGCATCATACTAAAAATGTTGCTCTGCATTGAAGCACTTTTGCTATAGCTTTGAGTCAGCAGTAAGATATTTTCTGTTCTTCTTTCTTGTTGGTTGGAAGTCCAAGTGCGACTTGTCTGAACCAATGATAATAGACTTTGTTCATCTACATGTCTGAGATTAAAGAAGGCCATTTGAGCCTGTATTATTTTGTGCACATTGTGTTTCATAAAGTGATCATTCAAGGTAGAAAATGAATACTAATTTTACACTAGAGAGTTAAGCCAAGTATTTTTTTACTTTGCTCTTAGTCTTCAGTTCATCAGCAGTGAGACCATGTAAGAAAAACTGCTTAATTCTCTTCTCTGTTTGAATTATACCACCTACTAAGAGAAGCTTGAGAGGAAGTGACTGAAGTCTTGGCCATTTGCTACGTGTTGTCACTCACTTCTGTGGGACATAAAATGCAGGAATAAAAAGGAAGAAAAGTGCTTGAGTGCCCAAGCTGCTGCAGGAGCAGAGCAAATCACATTGTTTATTATGAATTGTTACCTATTCCTATTGCTGCACAAAAGAGAAAATTGTAGCCTAACTAGAAATTACAAAAGAACTGTTGTTAGCGGTTAATCTTTGCCATTAAGGTGACTGTTGTCTAGTCTGCATAACAAGGTCTAATAAGGCTGGAAAGAAGAACTTAACTTTTTTTTCATTTGCATTTGCAGCCCTTTTTGTAGTGACATTTTATTTTTGTTATTTTATGTGTCACAAAGCAGTGACCCTTACATGTTTTGCACTCTATCCGTGTTTGTTTACATCAGATATATTTGGCTCCCTTACAATAAAACTTGAAGTCACAGAGCTGAACAAGTATGCCTTATTACAAATAGCAGTGCAGCATGCGGCTGAAGCTGCATCTTTGAGGTAGCTGGAAACTTGTCATGTAAAGTATAACACAGACGAGCAGTTATTGTAGGCCATTGCTATAGTTGTTAAAGGGTTCCAGCCTTCCTTCCTAAAATTTTCTTCAAAAGTGCCCAAATTGGCCACAAAGCTCTTTTTTTCAAATTCAGTGTTTTTAATGGTCGAACATTAGACTGGCCTGCTGTTTTGGCTATGCCACTAGGATTATTTTTTGCAGTCTTTGCTGCGTTCCATGCATCTATGTCACTATCCCTTCAACAGTTACAGCAATCAGCTTCTTAATTCCAAGAACTGAGGACACATTACTAAGCATCGACCCATTATCTTTACTTAATTATTTTACTTTTAAATTACTTAAGGACAGGCATTGCCCTCCGCTAGCAAATACTTTATAAATTCTGAATACTTTATTCATTCATTACACTATTTACTCTTTTTCTGCTAGCTTCAGTCTCAAACCAGATCCATTACTCTTGACTCTAGCTATCTGAGAAAGATCTTTAAACAAACTAGCCCCTGCAAGTTGGAACACCCTGCCAAAAGTTATCTCTGGATTAGACAATTTAATTCTCTTAACAATAATAAAAAAATCTGAAATCTCATTTGACTCAAGAGATTAAATGCAATAGTTTCAGGAATCTTACTTAGCTTATTGGCCTGTCTAAAATAATTCATGTTGTGTGTGTAATGCCATGTTACAGGCCAATAAGATGACATGTATGAGGGAGTTCAGAAGCCATAGAAACCAGTTAAATGTATCACAGGTAGATAGGCAACCCGCATGGCTATGGGTTTTAGAGGTGTAGTGGGAAAGGGTGCAGTGGTTTCAGTTAAAGTGAGTATTGAAATTAGGCAGGAAGAACCAGTAGGAAGACAGATAACAGGATTTTTTGAAGAAAAGATATCATGGTGATTAAATTTGGCAAATACAGAACATATTGCATTGTACATGGTCTTATGACTTACACTGAGAAAGACAGGTCACTAAGGTGATTACCGAGCAGATGGAATGAGCATATGCTGCACTGAGGTCACTAATGTGATTACCAAGGCAGAAGGTTTGACAGATAAGCCTCTCTCATGGTTTTGATGAGATTTAAAGGCATAGTGGTAAAAGTATTCCCTTGCAATATGCTTGAGGTGACAGGGGTGATTACTAAGGAGGAATGATGGGTGTATGCTGTGGTGCATCTAAGTGACAGTTATCTATCTGAAGAGACCGAGAGACATGAATGCGAGAGACAGAGAAGAGGTTGAATGCAACATTGACATAGGTAGTAATTGTGCCAGTGGAGAGGGACCTGAAGTGAGAGATATAATTAAGCATTACAATGACTGACTATGGCAGTAAACAAGGGAAAGTGCCTCAGACTGGTAGGACAATGGGGGAACTTGTCAATGATACCTGAACTATGCCAGGGAGAGGCTCCATTTTACTCAAGAAGAAACAGCAGTACCTAGAGTTCCACTTGAAAAGTGTGTCTAAATGATCAAACAAAGAAGTTATGGTGAGAAATCAGTCTCTACATTTTGCAGCATCTGCTGTGCTCAGTAAGCTATCTCTAACCTATCAGAGATCAACAGGCAGCATCTGCTGTGCTCAATAAGCTATCTCTAACCAATCAGAGATCACCAGGCAGCATCTGCTATGCTCAATAAGCTATCTCTAACCAATCAGAGATCACCAGGAAGCATCTGCTGTGCTCAGTAAGCTATCTCTTACCAATTAGAGATCACTAGGTATGCAGGGTCCATGATAACATCTAATCAAACATGTCAATGAGTACCCCACTGTGTAAAAGGCTATAATTAGATAGCAATACTGCTTCCAGTAAAGTGCCAGGAAGAAAAAAAAAAAGATTGTATGCTAATCAGAAGTATGCCTTTGAAATTTGAGGTACAGGTAAATGGTGAAATGTTTAATTAGAATAGCTTAAATATTTTATTATAGCATTCTGTGCTAATCAAATAATCCAACATAGGTAATTTGAGGATGGAATTTTTTTTTATTAATTTTAAAAATTAGACGTTTCATTCTAAAACGAAGGTTTTTGACATTTTTCTACTTTTTTGAGTGCTGAGATAACAAGACACTAAGAATTAAGGGAATAAAGCAACAGGATGGTGAAACAATCTCTAATAAACTAGCAAGGTTTGACAGATAAGCCTCTGTCATGGTTCTGATGAGACTTAAAGGGATAATATTAGAAGTATTCCCTTACACAAAATGCTTGAGTCTCAGCATACGTAAATACTTGTGACAAAATGGAGAACAGCAGCATTTAACATTTAAAAGAAAAATCATACACAGTAAAATGACACATATATGTATTCACTGCAAAGCAGAACTGAAGAATATACAACTGTTGCTTAGAAAGTTTGAAAAGTCAAGAGGCTGAATAACCACTACTTTAATATGTAGCAAGCTTGATTTAATTCTGCTGTGCTGTAATAATTTAATTAAATAAAATGTAAGTAACATAGTGTTAACGCTGGAGATAAAGTAAACAATGCAAATTCTGAAGTATGACCGTGTATACCCAGGAGGTTTAGCTAAGGAAATTAACTGGATAACTGTATTATTGTAATGGAGTTTCCTGTAAAATGATATATTAATAATGTAATAAAGATTATAATAGGTACAACATTACTGTGAGAATTTCACAGTTTTGAGAATCATAGATTTTTTCTCCTTAGAAGGCAACAACCGATGTACCAATGGTATATTAGGCCAGTAATAAATATCTGCACAGACTTATTTTTGATTTTTGCACTTAAACATCACTTTAGAGATTACATTAGTGGAATATAATACAAAGCAAGTTATAGGAAAATGCAGTGACATACCTGAAATAAGTTTATTTAGTAATCAGGATGAGAGTTAAACAATTATAGCTCAATTATGATCATATGCAAATTGACAAGTCACCCTTCTTGTGTCATCAGAAAGCTTCATGAAGACTAGAATTTCGTGGTGAGGCTGAAGTACATTTTACTAGCTTTGTGGATTCTGTGCTTGTTCAGTTAGGACATTAAATGCTGTACATCTAGAAAGGTCTCCTAATTAACCTCATACTACCCACATTTGCAACGGCTAAGAGGACACATAACATGTAGAACACTTGCTGGAGTGTCTGTACTACTACATTCCTAAAATGGTAAATAATAGAACTATGGACTACAATCAATACATTGTGATAGTTTTTATTTACTTTTTGTCAGATTAAAAAACATGGCTTCTGTCTACAAATAAACAAGAAGAACATACAATAAGCATGCACCTGAAAAGAAAGACATATTTCAGAAACTCTACAAATCAAGCTTTTGAAAACAAACACAGGAAAACTGCTGCTCTCCGTCTAATATATAGTTAAGGATTTGCAAAGGAATTGTAAAAAAGTAGATTTATGTGGTGTACAGCTAGTGGAAATCAGTAGATTATCTTATGTTTATAGCAGTATTTTTTCTTCTAAATTTATATAAGAGAACTGGATAATATTTTAATGTTTATTGCAAACTGTTCTACATTCCACCAAGCTGTTTAGGAAGGAGTGTTATCGACCCTCATTTTTACATAGGGGTAGCATGCATCCCGAACATGTCTTTTCCAATGAAATAAAAGAACAAACGTTGTGAATTTCACAGCTATCCTGTGAGGAGAGGGAATGTGACAGGAGTATGGAGGTGCTGGAGCATGAACTACAGGGCAGGGGCTATAGCCAAGATGAAGTTGACAAAGCTTATTCAGAAGTGGTCAATGAAAGGTCCAGTGGGGCCAAACCTTATTTTTCTGGGTCACCTTATGTTAAACAGCCACGTAGAAGATAAGATGACAGTCTACCAGTATTATAGCTTACACTAGAGATATTGGGAGTATTAGGGAGATCATGTGTAGAAATTGGCACATCTTACAAGTGCATGAGAGTGTCAGTGAAATGTTAGGTAGTCAACCTAGGTTTGTGTATAAAAACAAATGTACATTCAAGTAGAGGTTATGTTACCCCAAGCCCCCAGCTGAGACAGACATCACAACAGTTGGCACCAAGAAATGTAATAAGTGTTCATACTGTCAATATATTGACAAATCCACTTCTTTCAAGCATCCTGGCACTAGACGGATATGGTACAACAGAATGTTTTCTGACTGTAACACCAAAAATTTGCTTTATATTGCTCATTGTGTGGAGTGTTGTAGATTTTATGTTGGCAAAACCAACCGCTGACTGAAAGAGCAAATTAGGGATCATGTTTATTGCACCCAAAGGGGGTTGGGATACAGCGCTCTTGCTAAGTACATGGAATGTATAGGACCTGAACATACATTTGTATTCCAGGCTCTTCATGTTTTAAAGGGTGGTATTAGGCTGGGTGACGTGGTTAATGAGACTGAAGGTATAGAACTTATGTGGATTTTGAGGCTGGCTGCCCATCTGGGCTCAGGCCTTAATGATTCTGTATCCCTTAAACCTTCATTAAAATCACGTAAACTTAGGAAAAAGTGAATATTATCTGTAATGTATATATTTCACCAGTTGTTTGTTGTTGTTATATATTTTTATGTTCATGTGCATTTTCTATATATGTACATTTTTATTTACGTATTTTTTTTAATATATTTTTTATGGAGTGCATATTTTATTGCATCGGAGCTTTATGGAACGAGGTGTGTAATTATTGCATTAATTGCTTAGTTGACTTCTATTGGTATATAGTATTTGTTGTTTGTGACTTAAACTGTCTGATGAAGCAATGTTATTATTGTGAAAGTGCTTACATCCTGTTTATTGCATTAAAACTGAGTTTAGTCATATTTTGAGTTGCTTGGACTTCTTTGCCTTGTATCCTCATGTTTTTTTTTTTTTTTTTGGATTTGTTCTACATTTACTTTTTACTTCTGGATCATACTAGATATGTATCTATGTCAGGTAAGAAACCCATTCTTAAAAGAATTCACAGGTATTTACAACTAAGAATCTGGGTCTTGAAAAATGTTGAACATGTGGTAGCAAGAAATGGAGTGTTACCCAAGGCTTGCAGAATCACAACATGAAAAGAATAAGAATGTTGAACCATTTGAAAATCTTAACTTTAATCAAAAATCATAACATCATGGGAACAATAACCATCAAACTAAGAAATCAATAAGAACTGGAAATGAACTGCTATGACCCATGCTCTGTAGCAGAGTATGATACCAGTTGTCTCTCAGTTCTGCACACATCCAAGTAACATCTCTAATGCACCTTCTTTGCAAGCTGTAGACAGTAGCCTGGTTGTGATAAAACAGATACATTGTGACTTATCAAAATACACAAAATGGAATAACTTTAAGCCAAATACAGGTGCCTGCATGTCATTTAAGGGAGTGCATATCTATTTAAGGGGGGTCCTTGTGATCTCCATGCCTTCTCCTTTTAAGATAACCTACTCAGAAGTCACAGACAATGGTTAAGTGAGTGCAATAACTGGCACACTGTATCATTTTGTATGGCAGCCAAAAGTTGCAGGGTAATGTAGCATACAGTGCACTTCTCATGTATACCTTATGGGACAAATAAGAAATGTTTACTTTGCCAAGGAATGTAAGTACTACTTTAAAGAGTATGAAACTGTAACTGTAGAGACAACCAATTTACCAGTTTAGGCAAAGGTTTTATGAACATTTAAGAGTTTGTGCAGGATTTGTTCACTGAAAGTCTTGTAGGTCAAACAGTTGTTACTGGGTAGGATTCTATAAGAGGCAGAATAAACTTGCACGGCTTTTAGGTACTTTGTACAACTTAGGGAGTTCAGACTAGAGATTTTCTTTGCTAGCTTTCATTAAAAGATTACTGGCAAGAATTATTTGTCTTTGATTAGAAGCTCTGCTATATGCCCAATTATACTACAAGTTTATTATATGCTTTCTTACATTTATATTGTATTTATTACATGTTCACAAAGGAGCCTTTAACAAGCATTAGTTTTACAGCACATTATACTCTTACAACTATACCCTTCTAATGCATAACTTTCTGCCACAAACTGTCTTTTAAGTTACTTTAGAAAAACATCCACTTTTCTAATTCTGCTTCTTATAGTTTGCATAACACATTGCTTTAATAACCAACTTACCTAATGTCTGGGCACTTTACCCACTTGTACTTTACCATCTAAGTAAGTCATGCGCACCTACTTAGTGATAGCTATAATTAATTATTTTCTGTTGTTCTTCATTGACTGCCCTTGTTCTAGTAGTCAGGGTTGTGCCTGAAAATGGTCTTTGGACCAGTTTGGGTACAGAACACAAAAGGACTTTAAAAACTGCAGAGAAACCCTGCTTGATGATCATTTAGGTTTCTAATCTGATAGGACTGTAGGGTACGCAGCTGTCACTTTATAAGAGACTTATGTTCCTGTCAGAATATAGTAATGTTCTCAATGCTTCTAAGTGCCTGATATATAGAAACATGCAGTCAATGGGTTCCAAAGCAAGAAAATTACATTGAGGTTGTGTGACCATGGAGAAGGTTATGGTTGTTAAGGGGTGGTGGGTAGGGGTCTGGAGGCATGTCCCCTACTTCCTTCACATTTGTTGTTTCAAAAAGCATTTTGTGGAATGGCTAGATCAGCCAGCAATCAAAAGTGAGAAATGTGTCAAACAGAGGAACCACACTTTCTCCAGTCAACCATGATAAACTACTTGTTTACAGGAAAGCTTATAGTAAAGATGCTACTGAGGTTTGTTATGAAGCATTATTATTTTTATGTGAAATTAATAATTCACAATGGACCTTCCTAACTATTCTATGAATCATCTGCAACTATAAGTTAAGTTAAACAGAAATCACTACCATATTATTGCTGTACGTGGTTGCCATAACTGATAATATCTTAAAAACAACTCTTCAGCTTCTTGCTCATAATAAGAAATAGTGTTTTGGAATGCAGTGAATAACTAACAGAGACAAAAGAAATTATAACTAGAACAATTGAGATCTAATTTCAAGGAAAATATGCACATGCAATCAAGGTTAAGGTTACAATCAATGCAAATGCTGTCAACAAGAGAAATATGACAAACACACCTTGCTGAAGAATTATGGCAAACATACATTGTTTAATGCTCTTTGAATATACTATATTTATGGAAGACTGTTCTCCATAACAAAATATGAGCACCATAATTAAATCTTTTAGCACATATAAACAACATAATGAAATGAAATAAGCTATATTATGTTACAGTAGGAGAGATACCTTGCCATCTGTGCAATTTTATTGTTCTTTAAATTTTGATCTTTCCACACAAAGTTTATTTTTTATAGCCTTAAGCCATCTGTTTCATATTTTTTTCTATTGCTAAGTAGGGGAAACAGTGGTTTTGTTTTAAATGTGTTTTCCTAAGTAGAAATACACATTTATAGCATAGATGAAATGAATGGTTAATCAACCCAGTATGTGCAATTTTTATTACAGTTACAATATTTACATTCAGTTCATTGCTAGTCTCTCCTTTAATGTCTTTCTCATATTAGCGTTTTTGTATTCTCCATGTCATAACTCAAAGTCATTCACTGTGCCACATTACCTTTCTTAGAAGTTTTTACGCGGAACACATTTTTGTCTTTGAAATATTTAACAGCATTTTCCATATCCCATGTATTTCCTGTTTATCAATATTTTTCTTGTTCACATTTTAATAAGGAATGGCATACAAATCTACTGCAATATCAGTATATATATCTATATCTATATATATATATATATATATATATATATATATATATATATATATATATATATATATATATATATATATATATATATATATATATATATATATATGTAAAGAGAGAGAGAGAGAGAGAGATTACAAGTTCCATCCAAAGCATACTATTGTATTTCTCTGTACCTTAGCAACTGAATTCAAACTGAAATATGAAAGGAATAAAGTGCTGGGGTTTAGATATAAGTGTAGTTTATTTCAATAAGAAATGCCCTTTTCAAACTTCACTTAACCCTCAACATATACAAACATCACTACTTTACTCTCATTTTGCAGCTTCAAGTTTCATAAATGTGTTGAAGTTATACATTTTTTATTATTTTAACATTAACCTTTTTTTAATTGTTATGAACTCCTAAATTCTGCATTCTCCAGAAATAGACATTGCTGGCATAATAGAATCTTTAATTTGAATAGTACACAGATACTATCAGCCCTCTTTTTGATACTGTTATAGGGCATGAACTGACAGACCATTTTATCAAATATATATTTTTTTGAGTTTACATGGAAGAAAAAAAAATTGTGTTGTGTAGGGGCAAGCCCCACATCCATAGCCATAATATAAGCAACTGTGAAGTTTGATAACCATGAGTTGCAGTTAAATAGTCCATGAATCACATAAATAATTATTATTACAATTGGCTAAGCTTCTGGTGTCACTCTAAGGGGATCCAGTATCTGTCTGCTTGGGATGACATGGTCGACAGACCACGATGCTTTGCCACAGATGGCCTGCACCTGTCGCCCCTGTGGTTCCGGATACTGGCTAAGGCTCTTGCTGCCCCTATAGTGCCTTTTTTAGACAAGGTTCAAATGACAAATTCACCACCATAACAGGAACAGGCAAGCAAAAACTGAGATTAATGCTACTCAATGCTAGAAGTCTAAATCTCAAAATGCACTCACTCTGGGCACTCCTTAAAATGGAAAACATCGATATCTGTGCAGCGACTGAGACCTGGTTCAAGGCTCCAGAGAGCACCCCTGCACTACCAAGCTATAACTCATACCACACTTTTCGGCCATGTAACCTAGACCGAAACACCAAAGGCAAAGGTGTGTCCATATTCATTAAATATATCCACACCTCCAGGCTAGTTGCTCAGCATAATGCATCCGAGGTTATTCAAGTGCAACTAACTCTGGGCAAAACTGCAATCCAAATTGTAGCTTGCTACAGATCCCTCCACCATGCCCCAGGATTCCCACTCCTCTTTTCTTGATGTACTGGAAAATATTAGGGTTCAACCAAACACCCTAATAATGGGTGACGTCAACTACCCCACCATTAACTGGGAAAACTACTCATGTACCAACTCCTTAGCTCAACGCTTTCTGGAATTCATAAACTCCAATGCCCTGGATCAACTTATCCACACCCCCACAAGGGGCAACAATATCCCAGACCTAGTCATTACCAACATGCGTGACCGGTCTTCCACATCTGAAGTCAACTCCTCGTTGGTCCAATCTGACCATCAGCTAATTACCCTTGATATCCACATCCCGCCTGTACCCCCAATTAAGGAAACCACAGTAAAAAATTTCTCCAAAGCCAACTTCATGCTTCTTAAGACAGAAGTGGTGAACTTCATGGCACCCACGCAGATGGACAATACAGTTACAACTGCTGAATCCTACACAAATGCACTCTATAAGCACTTACATGAGTGCATGGATCATGCTATCCAAAACAGAACCAAGATGCTATCCTCCAAAAAAAAGAAGCCCGTCTGGTGGTCCCCTGCCATAAACAAACTGTACGACAGAAGGAAGAAACTGTTGCAAAAGAGTAAAATCCCATGAGTGAAGGTGCTCCCTGGTCATCTTCAGTAAGAAGCTGAGATCCCTTATAAGATCTTCCAAAGCTAGCTACAAAAACAAAATTACCACTAATTTTAAGGACAACTACAAAGCATTCTATAGCTATGACAAGAATCTTGATGGTAACACACAGATCTGCTCTGAGTTACATCATAACAGCACGGAAATTACAGAATCAACTGATATTGCCAACATCCTGGCAGATAGGTTCAGTGCTAACTTTACCTCCCCACCCCCTAAAGGGCCCATATCTATGCAGGAAGAATGCAGAGTCCCTGTAAACACAACTATGCAGGTAAAAGCTGCACTCTCTAAAGCCAAAAACACAGCCTCCATTGGGCATTTTACACAAACTTCAGAATGAACTGGCTCCCCACTTAAGCACCATGTTCAATAATAGGCTCACATCAGGCATTGTGCCTAGTGAATGATGCACAGCAACAGTTATCCCACTCCACAAAGGGGGAGCCACCATTGATCCTGGGAACTATCGACCTATTAGCCTGACGAGCAAGGCCATGGAACGTATCATCATCGAACTCATAAACAAAGACATTGTTAACCTCCAAACTCTGAATTCCACCCAGTTCGGGTTTGTGAAAGGCAGATCATGCCTCCTGAACCAGATTGACTTCTTTGAGGCAGTCACCAAAGCCGTAGATGAGGGTAAGGTGGTTCACACAGCCTCTCTTGACCTCGCCAAGGCTTTTGACACCATCCCCCATTCTGGAATTATAGCTAAACTCACTAAACTAGGTATAAATCCCTACATCACAAGATGGGTTGCCAACTGGCTCACTGACAGAACCCACACTGTAAAAGTTGCAGACTCCAAATCTGACCTCAAAGCTGTGACAAGTGCAGTACCACAAGGTTCCGTCCTGGGACCTCTCCTGTTTGGTATCTACTTTTCTGAAGTACAGGCTAACACAGAAGGCTTCTGGCTAATGAAGTTCGCAGATGACTGCAAACTAGGAGCCATAGTCAAGTCCCCAAATTATGTGGACATCCTACAGAAGGGCCTCGCTGAGACAGATGCCTGGTGTCAGAGTCATGGCCTCAAGCTCAATGCCAAAAAGTGCAGTGTCATTCCTGTTGGTAAAAACTCTGTTGAACTACCACATAGGCAGCAATCTACTTAACACCGAATGTGTGTTAACAGACCTTGGGAACCAGGTGGACAGTAGTCTCTCCTTTGACAGTCACATCACCATAGTAGTCAGGAAGTCCTTCTACATGGCACACCTCATCATAAAAGGGTTCTCATCCAGGAAAAAAGAGGTCACTGTTCCCCTCTACTCAACACTCATTAGACCCATTATAGAGTACAACGCCCCTTTTGGAATGTACCTCACAAGACATCTGCAGCAGCTGGAAAGGCCACAGAAGTACCTTCAAACAAATGCCCTACACTGACCGTCTCAAAAAACTCCAGCTTTACTCCGTAGCATATCGCCTACTCCGAGGTGATCTCTGCCTATAAGCTATGTCAAGCCCATGTTGGACATGCTACATCTAAAGAAATCCCAATCCCTCCAAACTACATGCTCTAGGGACCTAAACCTTGTCACCACAATAAATAGGACATGCTGGAGGGATAGATTCCTGTCCCAGAGACTTCCCATACTCTGGAAAAGGCTACTCATCTATGTCAAGCAAAGTTCTTCATTAGCACTCTTCAAGAAAAATCTTGATGAGTGGATGGGAAATAGGAAATACACCTAGGGGATCACTTCTGTGTCTCTGCTCAACAGTGGCACAGGAAAATAACTTTGTTGGGTGGCGTAAGCCAGGGAACCTTGTTGGCTAGGCTTACTTATGCCCTTGGACTGATAGCCTAGTACGTACCTATGAACCTATTTGCATATGATCTACTCTGATCCATACGGATCACCGAAAGGCAATATAACCTAAAGAGATTCGGCCAGGCATACTTGCGTAAGTATGCTTGTTGCGGAGATCGCACTACAGTGGGGATAAGGGAAAAGTCCCTTTTCCCCACTGTAGTGTGACCTCGGAGTGAGAATTTTTAAGTAGGGGGTGGAGGGTGCAGGGGGGCTGGCCCCCCTGCAAAAACATAAAAGTAATGTTTTATTTTTTTTTAAACATACTAACAAAAGTGTTTTTTTGGTGAAAGTGCTTTCGTTAAAGTGTGTTCGGTGATTGTGGATTCAAACTATTGAACTTTCGTTCAATAGTCCTAGATCTGATCTACTACAGAATTGTGTGACAAGTTACAACAAGTCGCTGTAAAAAGGGGGACTTTTCATTATAAGAAGAAATATTATTGATATAGTGAAAAAGTGTTGGCATAGGATCAGGAAAGGGAAAACAGTAGAAATAGTGAGGAAACAGAAGTCCCAGTGAAGCATGTGTACAACAAAAATGCTGCTGTTTCTGGTAATAAAAGCAAGCATATCTAAACTAAAAAAATTACACCCACACACACAGGTACAAAATGATGCAAGGCTGTGGTATATCAAGCACTTTTAATTTACTAGTAATATCTTAAATAACAATAATCGACTTTTCACATAGTTTTGCTGCTTCATACAATGAAGCAATAGTTACAGTTTTAGCTCTAATAACTACGGGTTGTGGATTTCACAGGATTTGCCCACGGGCTGCACTGTGATCATGAAAATTTAGGACTGGCCTAGCTGCTGAAGGCCTTTGTGCAGATGGTCTTTTACCTGTGGATTTATGCTCTGTTTACATTGGGCACGCTTAATAGTCTTGTCCACACAGCATGCATGTGGGTGGGAGGTTGGCATAATGGTTAAGGTAATTACCTTACAGACACTAGGTGTAGGGTTTGATTCGCACACGGGTTAATTGGCAATGCTTTAAAATGGCCAACAAGGACAGTTAGCCTAGTACTAATCTATGAACATTATGTTCCTTTCATTGTATGATATATAATATAAAACATTTTGCCATTCCTCTACTCTGTGGGTTCCATCTTTTTTTTCTCCTGGAATCTAATAATCTGAATTCTAGCTACAAGAAGGAGTATGACCCCTTTCCCCCAAAAAACTAATTTGCATCACAATTATTGTATCAGGCACAGGAACTCCAAATAATGTTATATTCTTGACAAGGCCCGGACCTCCCCAAGACTACTGGACATGCAGGTACGTGTGAACAGATGACTTTTACATCACTTGTATGTCACCATCATTTGTTTGAACTATCTGAGAAACAACATGATATTAAAAAACTCTCAAGAGGCAAGAGATTCTAGATACTGAAAAGGCATTCAGCAACATGCACCCTTCTGTAGGTGTGAATGCAAATTCTTCTCAGACAACTTCTCTGATCCATAGGTTCATAGGTAAGTACTCGGCTAGCTGCCCTTATGGGACATTGTAAGCCTTGCCAGATTCCCTTTTTGTGCTCAAAATAACCTATCACATTTGGTTATAGATTGGTTTTACCCATCCCATGGTTGGTAATTATACATTACCCATAATGAAAATAACTGGGCCATACCATTGATAATGAATTTAGGACTTATATCTGTCCATTAGGAGTGCAGGAGGTGGTCCTGGAGTACATTTTCTGTTTCCCATCCAAAGACTTAAGATGAGCCAAATAATTTAACATTCTTTTTTTCTAAATTCTAGCTTAAAAATCATTACAATTAAACATCATTATGATTCCATATATGTAGTAGTTGTATGAATAACTCAAATGGCATTTCATAGTTATTTTTCTTCTCTTAATACTGTGTCAATTTAAAACTTGTACCTTTAAGAATAAACAGTCTCAGCACCATAATGTCACTTACTGTAAAAAACAAATCTCTGTTATGTTGTTGTTGAAATTCTTCTGAAGCATTCACATCTGGGACTTTGGCTGCACCCTATACCACTATCCTGGCTTTGATCAAACTTCTGCACTACCAAAAATGTTATTTAAAGACACACTGTCTGACAGAATTAAAGTGAACAAAATCCATTCTGTTTAAGGCAAGTCAACTGCAAGATCTTACATAGACTAGAAAGGAATGTTGTAAGATTTGCTCTTGCTAGAATGACTCTTTTATCCTTCAGTGCCCTTGAACCATGATCTGCTTGAATACTCACTCTTTTCTTCTCATTAGTTTTGAATTTTAATGTTTTCATCTTTTGACTAAGTGAACTGGTCTCAGATCATTTTCAGCCACAAGGGCAAAGATACAATGCAATATATAGAGCAACACAACAGAAGTTCAAATCAGCCAATTCCTTTTCCTGTCAAGCAGACTATCTGAGAAGATAGACGCACACACACACACACACACACACACACACACACACACACACACACACACACACACACACAGTTACTAGACATGAATATTAATCCCTGAACCTGTGATATTACAGAAAAACACAACTACAATCTGCCTCATGCCATTCCATTTCGGGTCATCTTTCACACTAGATGTTAGAGTAGCTACATGCATCCACAGCAAATCTAAACTACTTCATATAAAATGTATGGCAAATTGTAAACAGTTTTATTAGTTACCTGAGTATATGCCTTCCACACTTCGAAGCCAGTGGATAATTGGTGTGTTTTGTTTGACTAAGACTGTTTTACATTGGGGTCTACCAAAGCAAGAAAGTGCAGCAACCATAAGACATAAGGAAAATAAATATATGGACTGCAGTGGGGAGGCTATAGTCAAAGCAATACATGTTAAGAGAATGACGAGAAAAGAATGAAGTGTTTATTAAAGTGGTAAAGGAGGCATTATTACGGGGTGGAAATTTAGCAAAGTATAATCAGAACGTATATGTGTGTGTGTGTGTGTGTGTGTGTGTGTGTGTGTGTGTGTATGTATATATATATATATATATATATATATATATATATATATATATGATTGTGGATATATATATATCTTTAAGTGCTGGATTCATATATATATATATATATATATATATATATATATATATATATATGGATTCACTTTAGAAGCTCGAATTCCCAAAATCTCGAACTTCATATGGTCGAGACCAAAAGATCGAGTTTTGGAAACTTGAACTTCTAAAATTAAACCCAAAAAAAAAAAAAAAAAGAAGTCAAACATCGCTTTTGCCCCCCTGCACCCCCCATGTGGGGGGCTGTGCACCCCACACTCACCCTACTTAAATATACCAACTCCGAGATCGCGCTACAGTGGGGAAAAGGGAAATCTTCCATATTGTGCTGTATGCGGAAGTGCAAAACGGGAGATTTCCCACTTCCTGTCAACACCGCAAAAAAGATAAAAACATTACGTAGACACAGAGTGCACAAGAAGCCTTGCCTCTATGTGCACGTAATGTTTTAAGGTAAGTAAAGTGTTATTTTTTAAAACTTTACATATTCGATTTACTGAAATCTCAATCATATGGTCTCGACCATATGACATTCGAGATTTCAGTAATTCGATTAGTGCTTCCATATATATATATATATATATATATATATATATATATATATATATATAAATAAATGTTTTACATTTATACTGACCAAGGAAGAGATTAGAATCTAAACTGGGTGGGCAGAGAAGGGTTAGCGGCAGAAAAAAATACAGATGAACAGATATAAGAGGCAAATAATTAGGAGGTCTAAAGGACTATAAGGTCACAAGACAGACAGTTAAGCATCTCATAGATTCATAGATAAGGACTAGACTAGTTGTGGGCCTTTTTAAGCCTAGACAATTTCCTCTTTTTTTGTGCTTGAATTAACCTATCCCGTTTGGTTTTAGACTAGCAGTAACCATCCCAAGGTCGATAATTATAAATGGAACCATACCACAGACAGTTTGAGGAGGTTCATGCATGGGATAGAGCATTTAGGAGCTGTCTCTGACCATTAAAAGTATAGAAGGCACACTTGGAGTAAATTTTCTGTTTTCCAACCATAGAGCCAAGTTGCACTTGAGTATGGACAGGGATAAGCTTTGTTTTACATAGACGGGGACATGGGTGCCAGAACCACAGAGTGAGGGGCACCCCCCCCCACACACTTTTGCAGCACTTGCAACCATCCCAACTCGTCATCACATGCACAATGACCGTGCTCTTATGTTTTGCTGCAGAGTTGGGGATTTTACTTTAAACTGCAGCCTCGGATCTCAAATTTCTTTCATTGCAGAGCTGGGGGTAATAGCCATTTGAGCAGACCTGTTTGAATGGATTTCTTATTTAGTTTTTCCATTCGGGTGGATTTCTTCATTGCAGAGCTGGGAATATGGATTTCTTTTGACTGCAGCCTCGGTGCTTTCTTTCATTTAACTGCAGGACAATGGCCAAACATTCAGCCACGGATTAAGGATTACTGTATGCAGGGCTAAGGTACTGTCTCCAGAGGTGTGTGTGTGTGTGTGTGTGTGTGTGTGTGTGTGTGTGTGTGTGTGTGTGTGTGTGTGTGTGTGTGTGTGTGTGTGAATGACCCCAACAGGATACATCTGGTGGCTAGAGGTATACAGGCTCAAACCCTGTACTTTGGGTGCAGGTAAAAAGAGCCTAAAGTCCCTAGCCACCATCACTTGTGAATTTATGCCTCACAATTTTGTTCTGTTCCTCATTAAATCTCTGTTTTTTTTTCAGGAGCAGTAAAACATAACCTTTTATGCTAGCAATTTATAAGATCAGTATTTGAAATGTGTCCCTATTTTGGGGCTGTATTCCCCCATTATTGGCTTTGTTATGTATTTTTTGTGCTAAGAGGTTGAGAGCTATGGTGATAAGTGAGAACTGAATTCACTAAATGATAGCCATTTCAGTTTGTCTTCCTGCCTTTCAGGAAACTGATTTAGCTTAGTGGAATGTTGCTCTGACTGTATTGCACATGGTTCTGGGTTCAAGATTCGGCAGTGAAATGTACAGTGGTAACACAACATTTTATGGAAGCAACTTTCCAAAATTATACAAGCAATGTTTAAAATGTGTCCCTGCTGTTTGGCCTTTTGCACCCCCCCAATTGAAAATAAGTGCAAGAAGCTGTGCAACATGCCTATGGCTTACACTACTGTGATTCTGTATTTGAATATATTGTGTGTAGAAGTAGACTGTTATCATGGAAATGTTTAGAATAGGGCAGTTCTGTCATTATAGGTGCATGCATTTTGTTTCATTGTCTACTGGAAAAATGTTCAAACAATACATCTAAAATGTGCTCTAACTTACATCTTACAAGTAAGGAATATAATTTGATAAAGTCAGGAAGGTGTATCAAAGAATGCATGTATGTTTCTTGTTTTGTGCGCAAGGGGCCTCTGATTTGAAAACAGCCTAAAGGTAATCTTTATCCACCACTGGCCAGATGCATTTTCTTTGGATGTGGTGTGGGTTTTAATGCTGTTTCAATGAATGTGAGCTTCAAGGGCAGAGAAGTTTTAATGCCAAGTCTAGTTTCATTGTGAGACAGTATTGCTTTGTTTAGCAGATATCTGTTAGTGTTAGTGTTTGTGCATTGTGCTATAAAATGTAAAAAAAATAAAATCCAAATAATCATTGTAGAAGTAAAGCAGTATGCACACATTAGTGTTTATGGTAAATGAGGTGAAATAGCCAGGTGATGGGACATTGGAATGGCTGCAGGGAGACTCTGGTGCTATATTTTGGTTCTGTTCTTCAGTTTGCGTTTGAAAGTTGGTATCCCACAATTCCTTTGGAGTAGGTGGGGTTGTGTAATTATGTATGCACATTTTGTGTTAATCAGCATACAGATTTGTACCTATTTTTCATGGGCCTGAATGTTGTGAAGAGATGGATATATATCACAGAGGCTACCACTGTTCCAGAACAAACTATCCATAAAAATAAAACAAAGCTCATCCATCCATATTCAAATGCAACTTGGATTTAAGGATGGGCAATAGAAAATGCACTCCATGATTGCCCCTCATGCCACAAATGGATAGAGGCAGTTCCTAAATGCTGCATCCCTTATATAGGTCCCCTCAAATTATCTATGGAATGATCACAGTTATTCTCACTAGGGCTAATATACAATTATCAGCCATGGGATAGGTAAGACCAATCAGAAAATGTTAATTCAAGAATCAAGCACCAAAAGGGAATTGGCTAAGCTTAAAAAGTCCTCCAAGTGATCCTATGTTGTGGTCGTAAATAGTTATAAAAATTGCCCTTTTTAGAACACTAAGTGCCCCTCTCACCACCCCCCCCCAGTCTTCAACAGCTTTTGGTGCCTCTGGATGGGGAGACTGTTCCTGAGCAGCAATATCCTCTATGAGATAAATCTGTCCCTCCAAACTGTTTTGTTGATTTTACAGAAGAGGATTAGATGCCTAGATCAAGTATTTTCTGATGCTATTTGAATTGCTGATGTGCAATAAATCTATTAGTATTGGAATGGAGGATGCCTTATATGCAAGACACAGGTTACCTCTAAGCAGTCTGTAGGATACAGTGTATTGTGACAGGGCTTTGAGTCGGTCCATGTAGGATATATTGTTTAGACCTTCTATACTTTTAGTTAGTTATATCGGTAAGCATTCCAGTTGTTGCATGTGTCTGGACAGAAAAAACATTTCAAACACATATGTTGGATACTTATTTTATTGTCTAGCAGAACTATTCAACTAGTCACTTAGTGAGATGTTACTTGAAGTGTTTGGGAGGTAGGCAATCAAGAGGCCATCTATAAGAACAGAACAAGGAGTAACATGGTGAAGTACTGGCTACAGTGTCTGACATCACTGGATACCAAAACAGCAGAGGCGATCCTAATATCAAGGCTTACAAGGTGTCTGCAGAAATATACTGTTTTCAGTGAATTTCACTATGGATTGTCAACATGTCCAGCCAGTTAGACTAAATAAAGTAGGTTATGTTACTGGTTCAGCAAGGAAGTAAAAGAATATAAGCCTATGGATGTGATCAATGTGAAACTACGGAAAGCCTTTGGCTGAATCGCATACTGCAGACTCCTACAATGATGAGGCTGGAAGGAGTAGGTAGTAAACTATGCGGCCTGAACATTGGTTATAAAACATGAAATATAGATTATTTATTTATTTTATTTATCCTTCATTGAACAAGCCCCAATAGGCTAGTAGCCTCTTTTCAGGAGTGTCTCAAGGTGTTTTTATACCACTGGGGGAAATTTGGTAAGTGCATCAGGGAAATTCCCCTACACTTGGATGTAGGGGGAAGCATTTGTGTGTGACACAACAGACTTCCTTTCCCATTTCCAGGCATGGAGGTGGCCTGGAGTAACAGGCAGAAAACATGGCTGATTCAGTTTGTGGTGAAACTGGAATGAAAGTTGCTAAAAATGTATTCAAAATGGTAGCATCACTAGCAGAAGTTTTTTTTCTGATGATGTGGGTGCAGAAAAAAGTGGCATTGGAGAAAAAGGAAATTGTGAAGGAAAAGGAGATTGTAGCTGAAAGAGAGATAGATTCAGAGGAAAAACTTTCAGAGGAAATTGTTTGAAGGAGAGACAGTTATCTCTAAAAAATGCTTAATTGCAACCCTTCAATCGGGGAGATTGTGGGATGGCAATTTGGAAGAAATGGTAAATCAAAGTGATCCAGAAAGTGGATCAGCATTTTCATGGAGTAACATCATTGAAAAATATAGAAGTAGAAAAAGGAGAAAAAGAGACTGTGCCAAAAAAAGTTCTAGAGACATAAACTTATGCACAAACTGTTACAGAAGGAACAAAAAGAAAGAAGAAATGCAGGAAACAAAAAAGAAGTATACAATATGTGTGGTAGGCAAAAATGAAGAAAGTTTGGACAGGTATGAGGTTTGGAACTCTGTCACAGCAACTCTGGGTGTCAAAGCAAAAGAGGTAAGAACATTTATTTTAATTAATAAAAAGATGTTTTGTGACTCAATATTTGAGGCTGAGCAGCCCATGGAATTTTTTTTGGGTGCATATGAACAAAAGAAAAATATGTATCCATGGTCAGAATATGTGGTGCAAGCTTTTTATAAAGAAACAAAAAAAGAATAATGATCCAGTTTAGAACTGAAGCTGAAGCAAAAGAAGTGAAAGAACATTTGTTAACTATATGCAAATAAGTAATGGACACTAGAAAAATATAAAATGAAAGAGGACTATGGACTGAGGGATGGGAATGTGGAGTAATACTGAAAATGGAAAACAGACTAGTTATTTTTGTGGAAAAATCATTTAATCAATTAATGTGATAAAAAAGATATTATTGTGATAAAACAGGGCATAATCAATAAATGTGATTTGAGGTGCAAAAAATGTGGCAACACTGGTCATTCATGGCGAGAATGTGAAATGAATGTACAAGAAAGTGAAAATGAAAATGAAGTTATACAGGAGAAAGAGAGAGAAAATGTGTTATACATGAAAATGTACAAAAAGATGTGACTGATAAAGAGGTTATACATGAAGTTAAAGAAAGTAAGGAAAAAGAAACAGAGGAGACAAGGGATGAAGAAGCTGATTGATGCATGGTATGAAATACAAATAATTTGATAGGGAAAAGAGTTAAAGAAAGGAAAAGAAAATTCAAAAATATAATGCTTAGAAAAAAATAAGAAAGAAAAGGTATAAACACTTTATTATACTAACTGTTCTTTAAAGCTGAAAATATTAGCTTTAAATGTGAACAGTATGAAAAACCTTAAAAGGAGAATAGGTATATTACAGTGGTGTGCTGCAGTAGAGAATAGGTATATTACAAGGGTGTGCTGCAGTAGAGAATAGGTATATTACAAGGGTGTGCTGCAGTAGAGAATAGGTATATTACAGTGGTGTGCTGCAGTAGAGAATAGGCATATTACAATGGTGTGCTGCAGTAGAGAATAGGTATATTACAGTGGTGTGCTGCAGTAGAGAATAGGTATATTACAATGGTGTGCTGCAGTAGAGAATAAGTATATTACAGTGGTGTGCTGCAGTAGAGAATAGGTATATTACAATGGTGTGCTGCAGTAGAGAATATGTATATTACAATGGTGTGCTGCAGTAGAGAATAGGTATATTACAGTGGTGTGCTGCAGTAGAGAATAGGCATATTACAATGGTGTGCTGCAGTAGAGAATAGGTATATTACAGTGGTGTGCTGCAGTAGAGAATAGGCATATTACAATGGTGTGCTGCAGTAGAGAATAGGTATATTACAGTGGTGTGCTGCAGTAGAGAATAGGTATATTACAATGGTGTGCTGCAGTAGAGAATAGGTATATTACAATGGTGTGCTGCAGTAGAGAATATGTATATTACAGTGGTGTGCTGCAGTAGAGAATAGGTATATTACAGTGGTGTGCTGCAGTAGAGAATAGGTATATTACAGTGGTGTGCTGCAGTAGAGAATAGGTATATTACAATGGTGTGCTGCAGTAGAGAATAGGTATATTACAGTGGTGTGCTGCAGTAGAGAATAGGTATATTACAATGGTGTGCTGCAGTAGAGAATAAGTATATTACAGTGGTGTGCTGCAGTAGAGAATAGGTATATTACAGTGGTGTGCTGCAGTAGAGAATAGGCATATTACAATGGTGTGCTGCAGTAGAGAATAGGTATATTACAGTGGTGTGCTGCAGTAGAGAATAGGCATATTACAAGGGTGTGCTGCAGTAGAGAATAGGTATATTACAGTGGTGTGCTGCAGTAGAGAATAGGTATATTACAGTGGTGTGCTGCAGTAGAGAATAGGTATATTACAATGGTGTGCTGCAGTAGAGAATAGGCATATTACAATGGTGTGCTGCAGTAGAGAATAGGCATATTACAATGGTGTGCTGCAGTAGAGAATAGGTATATTACAGTGGTGTGCTGCAGTAGAGAACAGGTATATTACAGTGGTGTGCTGCAGTAGAGAATAGGTATATTACAGTGGTGTGCTGCAGTAGAGAATAGGTATATTACAGTGGTATGCTGCAGTAGAGAATAGGTATATTACAGTGGTGTGCTGCAGTAGAGAATAGGTATATTACAAGGGTGTGCTGCAATAGAGAACAGGTATATTACAGTGGTGTGCTGCAGTAGAGAATAGGTATATTACAATGGTGTGCTGCAGTAGAGAATAGGTATATTACAGTGGTGTGCTGCAATATAGAATAGGTATATTACAATGGTGTGCTGCAGTAGAGAATAGGTATATTACAGTGGTGTGCTGCAGTAGAGAATAGGTATATTACAGTGGTGTGCTGCAGTAGAGAATAGGTATATTACAGTGGCGTGCTGCAGTTGAGAATAGGTATATTACAGTGGTGTGCTGCAGTAGAGAATAGGTATATTACAGTGGTGTGCTGCAGTAGAGAATAGGTATATTACTGTGGTGTGCTGCAGTAGAGATTAGGTATATTACAGTGGTGTGCTGCAATAGAGAATAGGTGTATTCCAATGGTGTGCTGCAGTAGAGAATAGGTATATTCCAATGGTGTGCTGCAGTAGAGAATAGGTATATTCCAATGGTGTGCTGCAGTAGAAAATAGGTACATTACAATGGTGTACTGCAGTAAATGCACATATTATTATTTTAGAAGATATCAGATTATTAATAGAGAAAGAAATAACACAAACTGAAAAACTTTGGAATGGTGTGGTAGTTGGGAAAATGGGGAAAGAAACATGGTCGGGCATATGTATATTATGTCAAGAAAGCATTAAAATATTAGATGTAACCATAGCTGAACTAGGATAAATTATGGTAATAGACTTCATATGGAAAAACATGTGCATAGAATTATAGCTTTGGACGCATATATAACAAAACAAGAGGGAGAGAAATTATGTTAAAATATTCTTGAATATGTTTGTTTAAATATGGACATTTTAGTGTTGGGTGAATTTAATTGCAATTTAATAAAAAAGAGCAATTGTGAAGTTAAAATGGTTAAAGAAACTATGAGGAATGGACAGTTAAGTGTATGGGAGAAGAACCACTGGATCTACAAAAGGAATGAAATTAGGACAAAAATTGATTTTTTTTTTAATATCTGATAGTTTAAAGTAAAAAAAAAAGAATTAAGTATGTATGGATTTTCAGATCATGTGGCTATAAGGGTTAAAGTACAGGAAAATGAAGAATATATAAGAATGTGAAAAGAAATAAAGAGAATTAATGAAAAGGAATTAGATTTAGAAGAGAAAAAAGAACGTATGGAATTATGGAAAAATCATATGACTATGAAAGAGTTTTATGAGATTTGGACTGTTTAGTGGCTTAATTTTAAAGAGAAATATAAAAAAACAATGTTTCTAGAATGTACAAGGAAGAAAATAAAATAAAAAGAGATACATAAGATATTAAGTCAAGAAACATTCAGCGACTTATTAGAGAAGAAAAGTTCATTTAATGAAAAAGAAAGAAATATACAAAATGAATCAAATTAAAATTAACAACTTGTTATATAAAGAAAAATGTTTACAAGGAAAGAAAGAAGCGGTGGCACCATATTTGAGTAAAATAATAAAAGAAGAAAAAATAATAAGAGAATTAAAAAATAAGCAAGGTAAGCAAATAAGACAGCAAGAAGGAATACACAAAATAATTAAAGAGTATGCATTGGAATTATTTGTTGAAAGAGAAGAAAATATAGAACACATTTACAGAGGTAAAATTTAATAACAAAGATAACTAATATTTAGAACAAAAAATAACTGTGAAAGAATTGAATTAGCATGAATTCTGTAACAGGACTGGACAGAATTAAATATGGTATGTATAAAGAAATGAAGGAGTGGCAAAAATTATTTCTTATAGAAGTTATGAATGAATGGCTATAAACTGGAATTAAACAGAAAGAGATATGTACAGGAAGTATACAATTTATATTTAAAAAATGAAATAAAGAGATAAAAAATTGGACACCTATAATATTGAATAATAAAGATTACAACATTTTATGATAATAATAACAAAAAGGTTACAAAAAATGGACAGAATATATGACCAAAATGTATCTGGAAGAAAAGGAAAAAGAATTCAAGATTTATTATGGATAATAAGACAAATAATTGATGATATCATAAATAAAAATGTTGTACTGAAGGTTATGATACGGGACATAAGTAAAGCTTGTGATAATATTCAATATAAATCATTACCAGGAATCATGCACACATATAATGTAAGCAAAAAAAAAAAATTGCAAGTAATAAATCTGTTTATGAAAAGAACTATGTGAAACTAAATGTAAATGGTTGGATTGGGAAAGATATAAAAATAGAATGTGGAATAAAGCAGGACTTTCCTGCTAGTAGTGTAATTGTCTAATTAGTTATGAATGTAATATTTAAGGAAATTAATAAAATGCCAAGTACCGGTGGATACAAAATGATGCAGAAAGTACAAATTCCAATAAATCATAATTATGCAGATGATATATAATTTGCTAAAAATAAAGTATGGATGGAAGAAATAAATAAAAAACTAAGTATAAATTAAAAATAAATTGGTTTAAGTATAAATAAAGAGAAAAGTAAAGGATTTGGCTTTGAAGGTATGATAGGAGGTACTGAGTTCAAGGAAAAATATATAGATATATTAGGAATAATATTTGGAAGGAAGGAATACAGACAACAACAACAATGGGATAATGTACTCAAAGAAGTAAAGGACATGACTATTTTGTTTTGAAAATCATATAGATTTTCATAGAGAAAAAACACACTTGTTGAACACCATGGTAAAAGGAAAAACTGCTTATGTTGCTAACATCTTTATGATTCCTATTGTGTGCAAATGAAATATGATGATTATATTTTTTTCACATGGGGTTTTAGACTGAATCCAGTCAAGAGGGGGATTATATATGAAAGAAGAACAAGGAGGCTTGGATTTAATAAACCCAATAGTGCATGTATCATCTTTAATTTTATATAAGTCATTAAAAGGAATTTTGAAAGAAAATAAAAACTTGATAGAAATTATAGTATATTGTAAATAGAAAGAATTGTGGGAAGGAATGGGTGTTAAAAAAAGAAGTACATGCATAGTGAATGAAGAAATGAAAGAGTACCAAAACAAAATTGTGTTATGGAAAATAAAAAAATAATATATGTGATAAAAATAGAAAGGAATGGTACTTAAATATCATGAAAGCATTTTATTGCATTGATCCATGGGAAGATTTAGAAAAAGATAAGAAAAAAGCCATAATGATGAAATATAATAAGTATAAAAAGATTAAAGAATGTAATGATTTTTATGGAGATTGTCTATTAGAAAATAGCCAGTTAAGGCAAATATGCACTTATAAGAAAAAGCAAGATAGAATATGCAATGAATGTGTAGAATTTGAGACTACTGAGTATGCATTTTTGAAATGTAAAAGAGTTAATAATTTGTCAAAAGAAATATGTAAACAAAATAGAGTGAAACGTTTGTTAATTTTTTTCAAATAAATATGGACATAATAGAATTTGGTTATTATGGTACACAAAACATAAAGTAGTGAAAAAAATGGACAGAGTAATATTTTATGCTTCATGGACTATATGGAACAAGAGACTAAAATTAAATACAATGGAAAATGGACTTTGACAAAGATTCTGGAGAAAATAATGTTTTGGTTATGGCTAAAAGAGTGGGGGGCAATATTTAAACTGAAATTTATAATGTATGGAGATTTGTAAATAAATGCAAATAATGTAAATATGTAAATAATATGCAATGTATATATAAATAAAATCCCTAGTCTTCCATAAGCATCATGGGATCTTTTACATCCACCTGAGATACCACCAACTCAGGCAGGTGAGGCCTCAGTTCAACATCTCTTCTGAAGGATGAAAAGAGCTGGAGAAGCTCTCAGACAATAAAACTATGACAAGTAGTACCCTCAAAAAGGTAAGTCCTTAGTCCAGCACTAGTACATGTGTTCAACTACAATCATAAAAGTAGCATGCAAAACTGAATCATTCTCTGTGCTTATGACACCAAAGGTGGGTGAGAGCACTGAGAGGACAAACAAGAGATAAGAAGACATGGTTGTATTTTCTTGGAGGTGAAAGCATCACTCCAAGTGCACTACACTACAGCCAGAATGTAACATTCCAAAGATTACAAAGCAGAGGTAGTGAGTCCAAGTTATAGAGAACACGCTAGGCACTTATAGGTTGTTATTACAGAAAGTCTAAATCATTAGGCCCACATCATGATGTGCGGGCAAAAGTAGGCCAAGTCGTACCATGTATATCTCTGAGAAGAAAACTCTAAGACAAAATAGAGAAATGCCCTTCTGTCATTGATAAGGCTGTAGCTACAGATCTTTATGGAGATATTTTGTTTTTAGGAGGAAGATGTGATCAGAACAAAGAAGAAGGTGACTAGGATAGGGAAGGGAATGTTCATGCAACACATATATGAGCTAGAAGGCCTCACAGTCTCTTTCTGGCAGTTGATTTCAAAATGATGTAGCCACCATCGTTCCCTTGCCAACTATTCTCAAGACTTATTTTGGTACACAACCATTTTTATACCACTGTAAAAGTTTGCTAAAGGTACCACTACTTACATTGGTGCCACTATGGAATGGGAACTCCTGCTGCTGTTGTTTACAATACTGAATAACCATTTGCAATTTTGTTTACAATAACAAATGATGTCAAATAACCAAATACCGAATAACAATAACTGAAACCTGATTAAAAAACCATACTAAAGATAGTGAAATCCTGACTAAAGGATGTAATATTCACAGACATAACAGGTCTCACAAACCACTTCTCCAACCCCTGATCTCCCTAATACCACCGAGAACACAGTAACCCAATTTAATTCAGTTTTCATTAACTCTATATTGTGTCTAGTAAAAAACGATAACAACACTCCACTAACTATTTCCCAATAATTCTGCCACACATCCCAATTATTTCACTATGAGACCTATTCAGACTGGCTTTGTAAAGAAACTCCTCAAACAACTAAAACTCACATCACTTGCCACAGACTTACTTCCCAATGAATTTCTAAAAATATCAGCAACTCAATATCATATCCAGTCTCCCTTCTTATTACCCACTCCATCTGTGAAAAATATGTCTCTAAACTTTGGAAGATCACCCATATCATCTCCCTGCATAAAGGTGGCACATCCACAGAATTATCAACTACAGGGAATTGCCATTCTCCCTTTCCTAGCCAAATTCTAAAAAAAATGCATTAATTCTCAACTCTTACTCTATCTACTACACAATGACCTTCTCTCCATCTCTCCACATGGCTTTAGACCAAAACATAGTACCACAACAACTCTTTTAAGCTTCAGAGATATAGTCACCCAGGAAAAGAACAGTAGTAAATTTGTATCCTCCATTTTTCTTGACACGTCAAAAGCTTTTGACACAGTTTCCCATCAAAAACTACTAAATGAACTGTACACCATACATCTCTCCCAATCAGCCATCTCATGGTTTCACAGCTACTTGTCAGAATGCTAACAAGCAGTTAGGTGCAGAAATGAGATCTCAACCCTACTGCCTGTCACAATAGATGTCCTACAAGGCTCAATTCTTGGGCCACTACTTTTCACCATCTTCACCAACTGACTTAGTTCTGCATCCTAACTAGCAACAATTATACAATATGCAGATGATTCCTCACTCATCTGCACAGCTCCTTCTCTCCCTGAACTCCTGGACAGAACCCAAAAAGCATTCACAGGCATATAACAATATCTTAATGAAAACCAACTCATACTTAACCCAAACAAGACAAATCTCATGCTCTTCCCAAACTTCAAAACTACTGAGCCTCCTTTCCTTTTATCATCCATTCCTCTAACAATACCAAAATTGAGCCTGTTGACAATACCAAGTTACTAGGAATCACAACTGACAGCTCAATAAAATATGATAAACACATAGCCCAATCCATTAAAAAGGTCCGTGTCAAACTTGGCTCACTGTAAAGAGCCAAACCATTCCTCACTCACAGCTCCAGACAGTCTATAGCCAGAACACATCTGCTACCCACTCTATTGTATGCTTCTCCTATTTTCACAAATCTTAGAATATCAGACCTAAGCGAATTAGAAGACTGCGCCAATAAAATAGCTAAATTTGCTACTAAACTCCCTAACAGAACACACCACTGTCTTGTGCTCCAACAGCTAAAATGGATGGAATTACCAGACGTACTATCACTTAACCAACTTGCAATGGCCCACATCATTATAGACCAACCTGACAACTGCCCTGCCCTTAAAAAAGTAGTTCATCCTTACATGGCCAGTTGAACCCCATATTCATCCAACAAGCTTTTACTAAAATTTGCTAATGCCAACAATAATTTCGGAGACTCTCTGTTTGCTAACCAAATAGCAAAAATCTGGAACTCCATTCCCCATCATATACGCAACACTACTGACTCTTCTAAATTCAAACTTCTTCTCAAAGATCATCTAACCAACTCGTGGCTGTACTGCTGTACTACCCCAGGATAATCTATACTTGCTCTGCCACCCCACCATACCATCTACCCACTTCACTTTCCTCTTTTATGCACCTTTCAACTTGTTTTCCAGACACAGGATGGTGCCTTCTGCTCAACTTACCTCAGTGTAAATCTCTCTTCAACAGTTATACCAATATCTTACTTGTCATGACATATATGATCTCTTTATCTCCTTCTTCTTTTGAGTCTTGTGTAAAATGAAACATAATAAACTATGCTGCAATCTGCAATGTTTATATTTGTACAACTTCTGTTTTGTGCTGAAACAGTTTTAAGCTATGTTGTTGTTTATCATACTAAGTAAGTAAAATTTCTACTTGTTACTTTGTTAACTGTATGCAGCTTTTCTCCCTGGTCCTCCACTGAAAAAGGGCCACTGACCCAGTCAGACTTTCCTGGTAAAGAAATGTGAAATAAATAAACAAATAAATAAATATGTCTGCTTATTGCTTACTGTTGGCTTAAATTGCTGCACTGCCTTGTTACAGCACACCTCACTACATGTATGATGTGCTAATCCATGCTATATGAACATGTATGATGTGCTAATCCATGCTATATGAACATGTATGATGTGCTAATCCATGCTATATGAGGCCATCTGAAATCAGCCTGCTACCATGCACAAACAACTGTGACACCGGTGCCTGTACACCTTGTGCTAGTGAGTGGCAACCATAAAGGCAATCTGAGTTGTGGCTGCTATATAATATTTGCTAAGTTTTGTGGTATATATAGCATGCGTTGTTACTTGCCATACAGTACTGATAACATTATTTAGACTGTGTTTCTCTTCCACATTACAGCAAACTGCCATTTCTATGTCTGGCTTCTGCAAGCATCTTAACTACTATTGCTGTATTATGGCTAGCACATTACCCAGCATCTACTGTATTAATAACTCCATATGAACTGATACCATTGCACTGCAGTCCTCTGTTGCCAGCTTACTTGAATTAGGCATTTCGTAAAACTGCATCATGTGCATCACGCTCACCATCATCTCCTTATGGTTACCAGACACAGAATGCCCTTATGAAAAGACTATATACATGCTTGTATGGCAGGAAAGCTTCTTATATCCCTCATGTACCCAGTATGGCAGTGCTTACTACACAACTACAGCATCCCATTATACTGCTAACACCAAACCTAAAGATGGAGTGGTACTAAAAATGCATCTCTACAACCTTTTTAAGCACCTAAGCAATGTACTAATACGCCGAGACCTCAGCAGTGCAATCACACCTCACTCACTAAGTACACTATTATTCCCACCATATCCAAAATGATAGGCAGAAGAACCTAATGCAGCTCAGTTATGCTGCCATACAAGAAAATGGTCTTTTTTACAAGTAAGTCAATAGTTAGATGTCCTGACACACTACTCTCCTGTCTGAGCAAAGATAGAGTGATGCTCATATCTCTCTCTCTCTCTATCTCTGACCTCTCCCCCTCCCCCAAGTAACATAATTCACAATGCAACCAAGACCCTTATAAAAAATGCATATAACCAGGTGCACTTTGGTTTGTTTAATGCTGATTATCTAAAAGTGTAGACTCATCAGATTTTTTGCTCAATTCACACTTCATTGAAATTTCACTTTGCTAGTGGTGGAGCAGGATTGTCAGACAGTAGGGAAAGGGACTTTTCCCTTTTCCCAAGGTTGTGAAATTTTGAAGTTGTCATATAAATAAGCAGTAGGTGGTGGACTGTTCTACTACACAAATGCCTTTTTTTGTCTTCTGTTTCATTTTCCACTAATTGTCTTAACAAACTGAAAAACATTGGCAAGGCAAGTGTTTACAATACTGCGATTCAGGTTTTGGGAAATATAGCCATGCAGCCTGGCTAATTTGTATATAGGAGTGAACTACTTTCAATGCCCCAGCATAGACCATATGAAGAGAGACAGGGCTGAGTACTCTGTAGGTTTTCTGAGGCTTGCAAGCAGCTAGTCTTGTGCAGTATCCTGCCATCACCATGAATTTGCCACAATGCAAATAAAACATCAAATAAAAATACAAAGGGAAGCTGGTGCAAATAAATATTTTTTTTATAAAGAAACAAACCATTATGTGCTTTTGACCAAACACTAGTTCTTCATCAGAATGAATAACTCCTTCACCAGAATAAATAACACAACACAGTCCTTTTTAAACACATTAACCTTATCACATAATTACATAATTAGTACTGAATCATCTTCTTTTGTTCCTATTTATTTTCAATACTGCTGAATAATTAACCATTCCATTAAGTCCTGGAGTTTCATAAGCATTCAAAATGACTTCCCATTTAATTTCAAAAAATTCTAATTTATCATCTCTATTACCAATGAAATCATTAGGAATGCTGTCAATCAAAGAAGTTTTACTAATGCATTCCTATCATTTTTATTTTTAACAGCATAATAATGTTAATATATCTTTTTTAATCTGTCTGTGTTTGGTCTTTCCAACATAAAAAGAATCAGATGACAGACAACGGCATAATAAACTACAAATTTGGAATTGCATGTAAAATAATGTTGTATACTGTATGATTATTTGCATCACAATAAAACATAGTTTTCAGATATAAGCCTACATGAAGAGCAATTCATCATTTAAAAGTACCCACTTTGTATTGCTGTGGACTCTAAATTCTCTAATTACTGTTCACAATGTTCTTAATCAACTGACTAACTAAGGAAAAGACAGCAGTTATGGCCACTGACCACTCTCTGTTTGTACCTACAATCTGTTTGTCTACGACAGTATTTGGTAGCAAGTTGTAAAGATTTTTAGGGATACCCTCTATAGAAAAATGCTTCTGCAAATTCTCAGCTAAACTATCAATCATATCTAACTCTGGCATCTTTTAATTCTCGTAATTTGTCCTTTAACAATATATGTATGATGCATGATATTATAATGCTTAATATCATTGTTAGGTGTATTCTTATATAAGATATAACAGAAAATAAGTTCCTCACTATCTTGTTTCTTACAAATTTCAACATTAAAAAAACTCTAGCAACACATTTATGACAAGTAACATTTAAAAATAGTACTCTTATTGTTAAAATTAATAAATACTTGCAAACTGTCTACATCACCCATCCAAATAAAAAATATATCATAAATAAAAGATTGATATGATTTAGGGTAGGTATAACCAGGACTTTTTCTCAAAATCAAAGTTTACCAGTTTGCCATCAGTAAATTAGCATAGTTGGGTGCCATCCCAGTACCCATAGCAACCCCATTCTTTTGTCTATAAAAATGTTCTAAAAATACAAACATATTTTATTTAGAAATTTTTCAATACTCTCAACAATACATTTTATTTCACCAATTGTATATTCCTCATGCTGGTACAACATATAAGAAACCGATTCTATTCCTGTTTCATGAGGAATAACCTTATATAACAATTGCACATCAAGCTTTACCAATCATTCATCCTTACTCAACAAAATACTTTTAATTTCTTTACAGAACATGGAAACTGTCTCTGATAAAAAAGGTAAGGCTTCCACTAACTTAAATAATGCCCTATCAATAAATTTAGGAATAGACACTGGTTTAGATGCTCCCACAGAAACGATAAGTCTAAAAGGCGGAGTATCTACTTTTTTATGGATTTTTGGTATCCCAAAAATTTACCTACAACTGATGTTTCTATAATAAAAAAATGTATACATAGTACCAGAAATAATCCCATTACACCACTTATCATCTAATCAGCTATCTATATATCTACATCTATATGATTTGTTAATATCCCTTAAACTAAATTTCTCATGAAAATCCTTATCTTCCATCATGGGATTAAGTTTCAAATTGTAATAAGATGTATTAATAATGACCATAGCATCTCCTTTATCAACTTTCATAACATGGATGGTGTGGTCATTAACCATGTCCCTGAAAGATTTCCTTTCAATTTCTGTTAAATTATAAAACCTATTCTTAACTGGTTTAGACAGGGCTTCCCTGATATCCCTATCATAATTATCATCAAAAGCTTTTACTATTGAGTGGAAAAGATGACTATACGCACTGAGGATAACAACATCTTCCCAATTAGCTTCAGTTTTCCCTTTTAAATCTAAAATGGTTTGAGCAATACTTGACCTTACCACTGGAATAAATGAAAAACCTTTTTGCAACAAACACATGTCAACTTCATTTAACATTCTGTCAGACAAATCGATTGCTTTGAAGGTAATTGCCTGTTTTGTCTGTAATTCCCTTTCTTTGGATAACAATGTGCATTCACATTGTTTAGTCTTGACTGGTTGCTTCACTAGGGAAAATGCAACCACTTCTGTCCAAGTTGTCCCTTGATTCGATGCTTCTTGAATATTTGGTGTATTTTCTTTAAATTGCTTGACACGAGGTTTCCCTTATTTTTTCACTGTTCTTCTTCCCTTTTCCATATATCCATTCTCACCACCTAGGGGCAGTTGCAAAAATTGTATGTCAGGAAAAAAACTTTCTTCCAGCATGCAGTGCAATTTCCCACTTTCTGAAATAACCAGTTTACCTTTGTCTGCCTAAAGCAATGACATCAAGTCCCCTGTCTCGTAAGGTGAAACTAGTGTTTCCCTTCAAATATTCTTAAGAATATCTCTCAGTTTTCTTTCCTTTTCTTTTTTTTTTTTTTTTATTTTAATGTCCCTCTCAAAAAAAAATTAATTTAGCATCTGTCTTCTTGGGAGGCTGACAGTAAAAGCTTGTCATTAAATGGGAGATCCACCGCTTCAGTTTAATAATCTCACTTTCACTGTATGACCTTAACAACTCCACTAATGCCAATCATGCATTCTCACAAATCTGATACCACTGACTGAGAAAAGAAAAGAGTCCAAGTATAAACCACTATCTTTACTATGTATCTTAAGTCCTTTGGGAACTCTCTTAACAGACATGCATACATTCAAAAAAGTACTGTCTCCCTGTAGTCTCTTCATTTTAAATACCACTGCTTCCCAGTCTTTAACTATAATAGCTTTACCCAAAAAAAATGTATGGGTACCCTCCGGTATATCAAAACTCAGTTTTCTCACTCTCTCTTGCTGACACTGACAGATGTAAGTAAAACAGGGTGCCACAGTAACATTGTGAACAAAATCAGTAACTAATATTCACACTAGAACTTGTACTTGAGTTCCTTTCTCTGTAACAAACCTCCTTGGTCTGCACTGCTTTCAATAACAGTACAATCAAATTCCAGTGGATTAGAATAAAAATCCTGTAACTCATTTATGACGCCATTCCCTAAACAAAATGAATACTCCATGGACATGTTAAAAATAACAAATCAAAATTCCACAGAAGGAGGCTCTAAGGCTGTATATTAAAAATTCCACCAAAAATGACCAATGAAAATACTGGGAGAGGCTGGAGAAAATAAATAATTTTATTACAATAAACAAACAAGTGCTTTTGACCAAACCCTAGGTCTTCATCAGAATAGCTACCACAGTCCTTTTTAAACACCTTGACCTAATCACATAATTACATAATGAAGACCAAATAACTTATTCATTAACATATTGTTTTGTTCCTATTTTTATTCAACAATACTGAATAATTAACCATTCCATTAAGTTCTGTGGTTACATAATCAAAATGACTTGCCATTTAATTTCTAAAAAGTCTAATTCATCATCTCTGTTACCATTAAAACCCTTAGGAAAACAGTCAATTACTCTAAAAATAGATTTGTTAAAATTCTTACAAATCATAGAATGTTTTATTAAAGCATTCCTATCATTTTTTAACAGCATAATGATGTTCATATATTCTTTTTTAAGCTGCCTGGTGGTCTTTCCAACATAAAAAGTATCACATGACACACACAAATTCAGAATTACATTTAAAATAACCCTCAATACGGTATGATTTTTTTTTGTATACAACTTTATAACCTCCTTCTATGGAATTTTGATTTGACAATGCAAATAAAAGCAATCACCTTCAACAACTTTCTCAGTAACTGGTGTCATCCTTCAAGGAGATGGTCAACTGTCATACCCATTTTCCTATGACTAGCCTGCACCTCTCTTGCTAGGTTTTCTGCATATTTGAAAAGACATTTTGTACCCCATAATGCCTTTTTAGATATAGTGAATCTCCTTCACCTACCAGCCTAGAGTTTCAAAGCATATATCAACATGTCACAACTCAGTTGTAGAAGCTTAATGAAAACATTGCCTATTCTCAAGGTCTCGCTAGGCCTTGAAAACACGGTATTGTTTACAGTTAGTGAAATAAAGTCCCAGTGTAGTAACAACTGTCCTGGTTCTGATGATGTCCCATTTTCATTGATGAAAGTCTTAATAAATTATTCTGGCTGTATATTAAGTAAAAGTCTTTTGGCTTTTCCCGGTTAGGGGTCGCCACAGTGGAACTCCTGTCCGCTAATGACTGGCAGTGGATTTTTACGGTGCCGAGTTGCAAGCCCAACACCCAACCTTTAAAGAAGGCATGCCCATTCATGCACACACCTACCTGCATGTCTTTAATATCACTCGACTGTGGGGAGGGCATGCAGATTCCACACAGAAGGTGCTCCAACCGAGAATAGAACGGGAGAATCTCTTGCTGTGAGGTGACAACGAATGAATCCTTTTCTGGATCTCCTTCCCTTGGCTTTATTTACTGCCATGCTTATGCAGGATGGATACATGTAAAACAGCAAGGTTGTGAGTTTAAATGAGTTTAAATCTTGCTCTGGGACATTGCCAATGCATATCAGCTACAGTGCATCATAATAAAGGAGACTGTAGGTTGCACTCACAGCAGATAATTGCTACATTCACAACATTCTGTTTTTAGTATTTTCTTATTTTTGTATTGCACTAAAAAGTTCATATCTTGCACATATCATAAAATAATAAAGCAAGTCCTTATACATTAACATCTACAGATAAGGATACCAGCATATACAGTTTAAAACAGATCTAGCATTCTTTAATAAAATCACCAATGGTTTCCCATCTCTTTAGGAAATTTAAATGCAGATAGCATATCTTTATAAATGAATCATTAAATCTGAACCACTTTGCCCATCTATAGTGTTATTTAAAAGAATGCAGTCAATGCCAAGGTAATACTCATAGATAGTATGAGAACTAAAGGAGGCAGTGTATCAATATTCATTGAAGATACATACACCTCTAGGCTGGTTAAACAGCATGATTCCCTTGAATTATTCAGGTCCAACTGACAGTTGATATAATCCCTCTTTGGGTCATTACTAGCAATAAGACCCTCTCGATGAATCAGGACATCCACTCAGCCAACATGGATCTACTTGAGTCAATCAAAATACAACCAAAAACCTACATTTTGTGTGACTTTAATTACCCATCCACTGACTGCATAAGTTATATGTGTTCTAACTCACTTGCCCAAAGGTTCTTAGACTTTGTTAACTCCAATGCCCTGGACCAGCTGGTTGACACACCCACAAGGGGCTCAAACATCCTGGATCTGGTGCTCACTGGCATGGGGGACTGCTGTACCACTCCCAGTGTGTGGCCATCCCTGGTGAGATCTGACTACAAATCAGTCTTGCTAGAAGTAACTATAACATAAGACCCCCCCCCCCCCAGCAACAACTAGACTAAAAAACTTCTCCAAGGCCAATTACATCCTCTTACTTGACAGCATAAATAGCTTCATAGCCCCTCCCCCAACTGATGGAACAGACAGCTATGCTGAGTTATATACCAATGCTTTATATGAGCACCTGTACAACTGTATTGACTCTGTCGTACTTGATAGAACCAAAGTAATATCTTCAAGAAAAAACAAACATGCCTGTAGACAACTGCCATTAATAGTCCATACAATAGGAGAAAGAAAGTGCTGTCTAAGAGTAGGAAGGAATGTTCTCAAAACTGGAAACACTCCCTCCTCAACTTAAACAAGCAAATAAGACTTCTAGAGAAGTCTTCCAAAGCTAATTACAAATCTAAATTAGCTTTCCTAATTAAGGATAACCACAAAACATTCTTTAGTTACATCTGTAACCTCAAAGGTAAGGCCCAGACTTGTGCTGAACTTGTAGTTAATGGCACTACATATGAAGAACTTGTGGATATACCAAACTTGTTGGTTGACAATTTCAGTGAAAACTTCACTCCCATGTCCCTGCCACATATATCCCAAAGCATCCTTAACACCTGTCTTCCACCTAGTATCTCCAGTGAGCAGGTCTTAAATGCCCTCTCCTTGACAAAAAATACAGCCTCTATGGGACCAAGCAACATCCTGGGCTATGTTCTACATGGGTTAAAACAGGAATTAGCATCAACATTGGGCACAATTTTCAAACAGAGACTAAGCACTGGCTTCATCCCAGTGTAATGGAAAACAGCTACCATCATCCCCTGGCATAAAGGGGGTGCATCTACAGACCCTGGAAACTACAGACCCATTATCCTGACTAGCCTTATCTGCAAGGCCATGGAATGAATCATCATGGACCTTATTAACAAAGATATAGGAAATCTCCAAAGGTTTGACCCCAATCAATTTGGTTTTGTCAAGGGGAGATCATGTCTGTAAAACTTGGTGGACATCTTTGAGACAGTCACCAAAGTCCTTGATGAGGGCAAATCTGTGCATATGTCCTACTTAGACTTAGCCAAGGCATTTGTCACAATCCCTTACTCAGGCATCACTGAGAAACTTACCCAGCTGGGTATGAACCCATATATTGTCAGGTGGGTTGCAAACTGGCTCACTGATAGAACTCGTGCGGTCAAATAGGGGAACCCACCTCCTCCAGCAGACCAGTAACCAGTGGTGTTCCACAGGGATCGGTTCTGGGACCCCTATTGTTCAGAATCTACTTCTCTAAAATACAGGGTAAAACTAAAGGACTGTGGTTGGCAAAGTTTGCTTATCACTGCAAATTGGGAGTGATCATTGAAACCCCTAGTTATGTCAACATCTTGCAAGGTCTTACTCAGACTAATGGGTGTTGCCAAAGTCATGGTCTTAAACTTAATGCAAAAAAATGCATTATCATTTCCTTTGGCAAGAGTGATGTTCCTGAAACTGGCACCTCACCTGTGTGCCCTGTTCAATCACAGCCTCACCTCAGGCTTTGTCCCTTCCAAATGGCACACTGCTACAGTCATCCCTCTCCACAAAGGAGGGGCAACTAGAGACCCTGGGAACTATCGCCACATTAGCCTGACAAATCTGATATGCAAAGCTATGGAACACATAGGTTCATAGATTAGGTTCATAGATTAGTACTAAGCTAACTGCCCTTGCGAGCCATTTTAAGCCTAGCCAATTATCCCTTGTGAGACTCAAACCCTACACCTTGTCTTTGTAAGGCAAACACCTTAACCATTAGGCCACCCTCCCATCATCATGGACCTAATAAACAAGGATATAGGGAATCTCCAAACTCTGAATCCCACACAGTTTGGTTTTGTGAAGGGTAGATCATGCCTGCTCAACTTGGTCGACTTCTTTGAGTCAGTCATCAGAGCTGTGGATGAAGGCAAGGTGGTGTATACAGCCTACCTTGATCTGGCCAAGGCCTTTGATACCATTCCTCATTCAGGAATTATAGAAAAACTCACTAAGCTAGGCATCAACCCCTATTTATATATATATATATATATATATATATATATATATATATATATATATATAGGTGGGTTGAAAACTGGCTCACAGATAGAACCCACAGTGTGAAAGTAGCTGACTCCAAGTCAGACTGCCAACTACTCAGGTCCTTGGTCCTCTCCTGTTTGGTACGTACTTCTATGAAGTCCAGGCCAACATGAAGGGACTCTGGCTGACAAAGTTCGCAGACGTTTGCAAGTTGGGAGCTATTATTAACTCCCAAAGTGATGTTGACATCCTACAGAATGGCCTCACTGAGACCAACAACTGGTGTCAGAACCATGGCCTTAAACTCAATGCCAAAAAATGTGTCATCATTCCCTTTGTGAAAAACCCAGTTCCCACATTGATGGTACTCCACTGAACATAGAAGGTGTTATAAGAGATATGAGAACACACAGCGACCTCTCGTTTGATCACCACTTTGCCACTGTGGTCAGAAAATCCTTCTATGTGGCGCATCTCATTACTAAGGGTTTTGCATCCAGGAAGAAAGAGGTCATTGTCTCCCTCTACTCTTCCCTCATTTGGCCAGTCATCGAGTACAACGCCCCATTTGGCATGTACCTCACTAGATACCTGCAACAACTGGAGAGGCCACAAAAGTACCTCACAAACAGGATCCTAGGCCTTAAACACTTGTCCTATATGGACAGACTCAAAAAACTTCAATTATTCACTGACTCATATCGCCTACTTAGAGGCGATCTCTGCTTGACGTATAAAGCCATGTATGATCCAGCTCTGCTAGAAATGCTACATCTAAAGAAATCCTGATCCCTCCCCACCACATGCTCCAGAGGCCTCAACCTCATTACCACAATCAACAGAACTTACTGGAGGGACAGGTTCATAACCCAGAGACTGCCCATGCTATGGAATAGACTTCCCATACATGTCAAGCAGAGCACCTCACTGACCTTCTTCAAAAGAAATCTCGATGAGTAGATGGGAAATAGAAAATTCACCCCGGGATAACTCCAGTAGTTCTACTCAACAGTGGCACTGGGAACTAAGGTCAGGCACGATGCCAGCGTAATCCTATGGCTAGGCTTGTAAAGGCCCGAGAGCCATCAGCCTAGTACACACTTAAGAACCTATGAAAACTACCACATCAACAGCAATACCCTAAGCACACAGTCAGTGCTGAGAGATCTGGGGTACACAGGTCGACTGCAACCTTAACTTTGATCACCATATCTCCACAGTGATAAGAAAAGCATTTTATATTGCTCATCCCATAAGTAAGGGGATTTCCTCCAGAAAAAAAAGAGATTATAAGCCCCCTGTACTCTTCTCTCATCAAGCTAATAATACAGTACAATGCTCCATTTGGTATGTTCCTTTCCAAACACCTGCAGCAATTGGAGAGACCTCCTTATAAAGAAAATTCAGGGTCTTCAAGATCTGTCTTATGCAGACAGACTGAAATCATTGTCACTTTATTCTGTGTCATATAGAATGTTCAGAAGTGACCTGTGCCTTACATATAGAGCAATCTCTGACCCAGCTTTAATGAAAATGCTGCACATTTGTAAGTCAAATGGCATGGGGGTCACTCGCTCAAAGAACCTTAACCTGGTATGTGACCTCAACAGAACTCTGGAGAGACAGATTTGTCTCACAGAAGTTGCCCCACCTTTGGAACAAGCTTCCTATTCATGTTAAACAAAGCCCCTTGTTGGCCCCATTTAAGCGTAATTTGGATGATTTGGTGGGTAACTGGAAATTCACCCCTGGGGTTCCACCTGTGTCCCCCTTGGACAGGGATAGCTGATGCTGATATTAGTGTCTGATTAAATAAGACACCCTTGGGAACACAGGTTGAACTTGGCTAGGCTTGTAAGGGCCCAGGGCCCATTAGTCTAGTAACCTCCTATGATCCTGTGATAAGGCTTCCTTATGTCATCATAAGCATTAAATTAACACTGACTGCTACCTTAATTCTTGTATAAGGATTGTCCAGCTTTGAACATATTTTTCCACTTACATTTCCAAATCATTTTAAAGTATCATACATAGATGCAATCTGTATGTTACTTAGCTGGTAAATTAAATGTCAGACTAAGTTTTGCATCTGAATATATCAGAAAACTGAAAATACCTTTCTGAGAAATAAAAGTGAAAGCAGCATCTCTGAAGACAGGTACTGTTAAATCTGAAAGGAGATCTTATGGGATGAAAAGCTGTAAAATGGAAATAAGCACAAAGCAGTATTTCTTTTCAAAAAGACCGGTTGTGTTTTGCACTGAAGAGAATTCCAGGAAAAAGTGTCTGAATTCCAAAATTAATAAAAAAAATACAGTACAAAGTAAACAGCAACATGGAAAAAGGACCCAGAAATTAAATGGATAGCAGCATGACTACAGTGGTGCAACAGTTAGCACTGTCCCCTCACAGAAGTTCTCCAGTTCGACTCTTGGCTGGGGTGCCTTCTGTGTGGAATCTGCATGCCGTCCCTGCAGTCGCGTGGGTTTCCTCCTGGTGCTCCGGTTTCCTCCCACATTCCAAAAATATGCAATAGGCAGATTGGACACTCTAAATTGCCCATAGGTGCACGTGAGTGGTACGAATGGAATACCACAGCAGGCTAGCCACCTGGTGATGTAAAGCTTGGCTCAAGATGATTGTCACTATTGCGGTGACACCCCGACTCCATGTGCAAAAATGGGAAAAAGGGGTAGTAGATGGATGAATAGCAACAGCTCAGATAGTTGTGTGCCATGATTTGTTTTATGACATTTCTGCAAACAATAATGCTCAGAAAGGTGGGCATTAAAAGAACAGACCATCCAGGAGGGTTGTGAGACCCAATACCAAATGCAAAGGACTACATCACCCCTGTAATGTCTATTATTTCTGTGTAATTGCCATTAAGCAGGGTATTATTGCACTTACATAATGGGTTGCTATTATTATTATTTTTTTTTTTTTTAGTATAAACATTTTTTTTTTATAATTTTGATGAAAATAGTTCATCTGCCTAATGTTTTAAAGTTACTTTAGGCTATCTAATAGTTCTTGGAGGAAGTATTTTGCATTCAAAATATAAGCTATACAAGTTTTTAATGTCCATGTGGTAACACATGCATGTATGTATGTCCATATACACACACACACACACACACACACACACACACACACACACACACACACACACACACACACACACACACACACACACACACACACACACACACACGCACACACACAGAAATGCAAAGTCAAGACATACAATACAAAGCAGAACAACCACCCTAGTATCTCTTAGCCATCGCTGCTTTTGACTTGTATCTTTGATCTTTCCCTCAAAAATGTTTAATGTTCTGGTAACTAACTGAGGATTACAGTCAGTCAATGAAAGTCAGATATTATACTTTCATAGTTCTTTTTTTCTGAAAATGCTAGTGGATGGAAAGCCCCTTGCTCTAGTTATGTTTTAAGTGAATTGGGGTTATATTTAAGAATTGCCCCCAGTTTTAAGTCATTGCCCCCATTATTGTAAGCTTTCACCAGAATTATTGAGCAAAGAAGATGAGAGGTATGCACTCTCTCTCTATCTATCTTATACACAGACAGTAACACAATGCACACATGCAAACACATGAACATACACACACACACTCACACACACACACACACACACACACACACACACACACACACACACACACACACACACACACACACATGTAATTGCATTTGCATTCATTTTTCTTTTATTTCTTTCCATGCCGTTTTATTTTACATTCTGCTAAACAGAAGTGTTTAGCAAATATAAGCAAGATGGTGTCCATTTGCTTTTTTTTTTTTGGGGGGGGGGGTTGTTCATTTTTTTTCAAGTCTGTACTTCATGCTACATGGCAGCTTAATATGTGGCCTTGAAGCAGCGGACTTGTTTTTACTGGATGATACCTGTACATTACTACCCTGCTGGATAATGTTCACTCACCAACAGAGTTTCATTATACATTTTACCAATTATCTAAGTCAGCAATAACACATAAAGGTCTGTATAAGTGAGTATAACTCATGTTGTTGGATATGATATGGATGGTACAAGAAGGAAAGATGCCTTTTATCCTATACCATGAAAGAAATGCATTCAATGCCTGCATCAAGCAGCAGTTTAAAAGCCCAAATGTTTTTTTATTTGTGCTTTATCACATACACTATCGTAAATTTATATTAATTAAATAAACTGTTATGAATGTCTAATTAAAACCTTGCCTTCTATTTGTCTGCTGGAAAACTTTGGCAGATGTTTGTTTATTCGACTTCCACAAGCAGTAATATTTCTGGATTATCTCTGTAAAATGCTTTATACTAATAAAGTGCTCTGTATAAATTTGGAGAAGTTGCTGTAGTTTCAAGGGTGCATTCCTCAAACTGAATGAAAAAAAAGCATAGCTTAAGCACTTTTACTGTTTTCTTAAGATTTTTAACATGATTATTTATTAACTTGTCAAATGAAATAGAAAAATTAGTCCAATTTCCCTGCAGAAGTTTTTTTGAATAATGATTTTGAAATAACATATTGAACCAGGGAATGTACAATATATTTTCATCTGTGTCATTAGATCAGGGTAATCACACATAGCCCATGTACAGATTTAGAGAAAATTTACTTAAAAATGACAAACTCTGGGCCAAACTTAAGTTATCATTGAACACACGGATATTACTGAATCCGAGGAAATGCATTACACTGTTTATTTCTGTTTATGAGTCATATCTGAAGATTAAAACTGTGTCTGTGTCTCAGTTCAGACTGTCATTCCATAGATCCAGAAATTAGACATACATGAGTGGGTAAGTTGTGCTAAATCTGTCTGTTTTTGGCCACTCAGGTAGTCTAGAGAGATAAAGCCCTGACTACCACCAAGGTGGCTCGGCATGGATTAGTGGCTTGGGTTACCAGTAGAGTGGCAGGGAATGATGGGTGTGGCTATCCCGGGGGGAGGTTGCTGACATGAGCTTTTCTCTGCAATGATCTGTGGTGGAGACTGGGGACATTGCTTGGTGGAGGCAAGGTCCAAAATGGAGTTGTGAGGGTGGATCAGGCTGAGCTGCTGCAGAAGAAGGACAATAAATTCTATAGTCCCTATTGCATGCCCACCCTCAGATGTAACCACAATGCTGCAAGGAAGGGGAGAGTTGGTAGAGCATACAATGGAAATCCACCCGGAGGGATGCATAGATGGCTGAGCTGCTGGGATGTCCTCAGTATCCATGACTGGCCCCAGCAAAACTGGATCTAATTCAAGCAGGGGGTAGGAGGTCAGATGGTAGACATGGGGTACTGGAATACTGGACCAGTTAAATGATGAAAGGGCACTCATAACAAAGATCTGCCTGTTTTTATGCCACATTTTTGGGCACAAATTATTCAGCTGCTTACGAAGGCTGCATCAACAGGCTGCATGTAGTCATACACCTAGCAGTTATATGCATTATGGTAGCACATATCAATACCAAACACATGGTTGACCTTTTAAGTGTCCATTTCCAGCACTGATTCAGTATCCTTTCTATCTCAGTACTTATCATGCCAGATGAAAAAGGTGCAGGTGATGTAGAAGAAATGTCTGATACTTTAGTACCGCTAAAATGTAACCTTTTTGTGAATTTATGTAAAAGTAACATAATGGTGCAGTGATCTGCTCTGCTACCTCATATCTACTGATTCTCCATTCTATTTTTTGGCTATGGTGCTTTCCGTGCAGTTTTCTTATCTTTAACTGAGTCTATATAAGTGAATAAGCAGTGCTTCAATGTGTGTGTGTGTGTGTGTGTGTGTGTGTGTGTGTGTGTGTGTGTGTGTGTGTGTGTGTGTGTGTGTGTGTGTGTGTGTGTGTGTGTGTGTGTGTGTGTGTGTGCGTGTGTGCACCCAGCAAGGGGATGACATACTTATAGCTAACTCTGAACTGCATTAAGATGGTTAATGGTAACAGAGAGAATCAGTGCAAATACTAGGATGCATTCATCAGAATGTCTATCTTGAGTGCCATCTGCATTTAGAAACATATCAGAGTATGACTGCCATCATTTATCTACAAAACCTCCCTGCTTTCCATGCTTTTCACTTTAATATGAAAACATGAGGAAGTCAGTGTTTATTCATTCAACTGGCTCTTCTGTTTTGCATTCGCCACTGTAGTTTACATACTTCAGTTTTGCTCAGTGAGATGGTCATAATGCATATAAGACCAAAGATAAGTCTCTGTCCATCAAGGACAGTTCACAAAATAATGAAAAATTGAACTGAGGTTTAAGCAACTTGTATTGTGTCAGACAGTTTCATTTGCATCACCACTTCAATGTGCCCTTGAAGAGAATATCTTTATTATCAATATTATCAATGTTTTGCTGGTAATGTGGCTTAACTGGAGATATAAGAAATATTGCTCTAGCAAGGATTTTAACAGTGTACAATTCTTCGCAAAGGCAATTCAAATACGATGTTTCAGATCGGTTATAAAAGGAAGGGACATATCCAAATGCTATAATACTTTTGCAGTCTCGTGCATGCAACTTTTTTTCTGTCAGATTGTTAATATGAGATATTTCATGTACTTATTCTTATACCCTGAGACACATTATAGCCTCGAGGTATACTATGGAAAGATTTGAAGTCCTTCAGAATCTATATTTTCTTCTTAAATTCTGTCCGTTTTATCGTACCCTGTTAATTGTAATAACTGTCTGTGTTATCTGCTATTCATATTTCGTATGTTTGCAAATCTAGATCAGTTGCTCAATTATGTGGTCTATTTTATAATGTTGTAGCTTGTATTTCTATCTGCTTTCTCAAATATAACAGGTCCTAGCTTTGCTTATTTCATACTAATACAATATGTATGTCGGCACATCTACAATGTCACTAATCTTGGTGATACTTTAAGAATGTACCATTGTGCACTATATATACCTCATGCTATATGCATTTTAACTTTTAGACTCACTCAGTTAATGATCATTATTTACTTTGACTGAAATAGGCCCTTTGAGAAGCATTCCTTGCTCCTAGTTATCAAGCAAGAAAATCATACTTTCCACTGTGAATCAAAGACATTTAACTCAATGGGAATCAACTCATTGAGTGCAACTGGTCACGATGTTCCCCATCAAATAAAATTCTAAGTAAGTATATATGAGAGTGGTGGAAAGTTCAGTAAAAAGTTATCCTAACATATAGAGAATGGGAGTCAGTATGGCAAGACACTGATAAACTGTAAAACCAGCTTAGATTCAAGGATCTGCAGCTAAGAATAATATATAGGTGGCAGCTTACCCCATGTAAACTTCAAAGGTCTAAATCTAAGTAAAATGGCAACTGTTAGAAGTGGGATGAATGATGCTGATATAAATCATATGTTCCTCAGATGCCCTGTGATACATGCCTGTTGGGAACAATGGCATCACAAACTAACATCAATCTAGCATACACCCACCCCCTTGGGATGGTATCTTTTGGGTACAAGGGATAATCCCTGAAACGTACTTCAAAATCCATTGTATATAGTATTTTTAATGGGTACTGACTAGTGAGATCAAATTCTGAACAAAACACTGGATTGAAATATTTTATATACATATTTGTAGGCTTTGTCTGGCTGGATAGTGTCCCTCAACACTGGCAAATGCTACTAACTTTCTATGAACTTAGCATTGCTGGAATACACACTGCTAGATGGGTGGTTTGTTGAAAAGGAAGATTCAATCTATATGGAATGCTGAGCTGTGTATATATTGTAGATAGTTATAAGTTTATATTCACAGTTTGAATATAATACAATGTTTGTGTAATGTGTGGATATATTGATTGTTATTGTTACAAAATGTAAAAAAATCCATTAAAAAATACACACACACACACACACACACATATATATATATATATATATAAAAATATATATAAATATATATATATATATATACACACACACACACACATATGTATATATATATATATATATATATATATATATATATATATATGGAGCCAAAGGATATACATGCAAACCCCACAGATACACAAACACTAGAATGGGATAGATCTCCTAAAACAAAGGAGTTAAAGCCAGTGTTCTCTTAGAAACCACAGCAACATGGTTTCTTATGGAAAAAAATATCAGTGAATTCAACATCAGGGAGCTGATCTTGAAGAAGAAGTAGAGTCCTCATAAAGTATGGAATCAGAAAAGTGCAAACAGGCAGCATAAATAAATATGTGAGAGGCTGCATAAGTAAGTGCTGTTTCCAACCCGTTAACAGTTGTATTCTTAATATGTAACAAGGACACATAGATTTAAATGTGTGTACTGCATGAATGGCAGCACTGATTGTTTTATTATCTGCAAGAAGGAAGTGTTTTTACATTTCCAGTCGGTGAGACTTTGGCAACTGGTCTGCTTTACCAAAACTAGGTGAACTCAGTGACATTCAGCTGAATGCAGTTTCTAGAAAGATATTTAACTGTCCTGTACCTTGGCCCACTCCCCTTTTTACAACATCTCCTACAAGACCCTGATAATAGAACCTCGTTCAAGGACATTCTGGACTTCTGGGCATGTTATGTACACATTACAAATGTGAAAGTTAGTCGGCTGAAGGATTTTTCATTGACACATATTCTATGACTGCAGATTTGGCTTGCTGCATGTATTATTGATATTTCAAGGATCACGGGCAACATCGCCCTTTAGGCTGTAATTAGCATTTTGTTTCTGACCTATATCATGAAACAAAATCATGAGAGCTAGCGGTGTTTAAAGGACATAAGACAGTATCAAAAGTAACCCCAGTATGACAATACTGTAAACTGTGTGAAACGATACTAGGATTGCTGCTATTTCTTCATGTTTAAATAATTTTTTTCCATCAGAGTCAAACTGTTGACATATCAGTATTACAGTTAGCAATGCTTCTTTATAAATAGACAAGCCTTTTTTGTAACTTATCCTTGAAATGACCTCTTCTGAATGAGTTATTAGTTATTTTATTTTATTTTCCATAATTCACATGGGAAAATCAAAGGAAAGCTGTTTTAAATGGTTTGCGCATAAAGTAATGCAATCTAACTGAACTGTGACAAACACCATCAACAGGGGTTCAATTATTAGCAGCTAAAGTAATTCTAGAACAAGATTCGAGGTGCAGATGTAGATACTCTGTCAAAAAAAAACGAGAGAGAGGTCAAGAAATGAAGAAGGAAGCATTACTACTCCCTAAAAAGTGATTCAAGTAATTTGAAGCATGTGAACTGTTTGTCTCTGGTTAAATAGGAAGTATAGTCAGGAGTGGTGCGAAAGTACCAAATCGGCTTGAAAAGCTAAAGCTCCATAGAAGGAAACATTTACAAGATTGCTAATAATGAACAGATATGCATTTTTGTCAAGGCAAAACAAAGGAAAACATTGAAGCCCAGGCTGATATCACATGATGCATATAGTTGACACCCTTATCTAATATTATCAACGAAACTTGCACAGGGAAAATGAATGAGGTCACCGTGCTTCTGTGGATAGTGTTGGACAAATCTTCATATATTTGAAGAATAATCTCTTGGGAGAATTAAGAAATAAGGCAAAGACTTGCAGCTGTGAGGAGTTATCATGAAAAGCTTCAAAGTGAACAAGTAGTTACTAAGTAGACCTTTGAGTAAAAGAAGCTTATTCCTGAAAGAAAGGCAGGTGTGCATGAGTGCTCACGTAAGGTATGAATTCAAGCACTGCTGAGTAGGTCACTATGGTACAAGTCTTAGCACAAAGATCTGGAAGGCATCTGAGCAAACCAAAGGAGATATTAGGATAGCTTTTTAGCTTCAACCTAGACCCAAATCAGTGTTAGCAAAACTCAAAAAAATGTGAGGCTTTCTTTTTTTTTCATCTGTAGCAAACTGCATCTTAAAGAAAGAGGAACCAAGGTGACAGGCAAACAGTAGGAATAAACAGCAGAGAAACTTTGCCAGGAAGAGATGCAAGAGACAGCCAACAGGTTAGCTTCTACTGGGTGACCATGCCTTATCATCTTTCAGTTCCTGGAAAAAAAAATGAAGACAGAAAGTGTCTGTGACAGTAAAGGCAGACATTCATCTAAGTAGAAATGTGACATGCTGCATGAATGCATTCATTTACATTATTTTTCCAAAGATCAAGGAAACATAATCCATTTAAGAGACATGGACTTAAGAAGGTACATAAGTAATAAGCAAAGTAAAACCAACATGGTTTACAAATATTATCATGTCTTAGTGTGTATATTAACTAAATATGTCTTAAAGGAGACACATTTACCCCAAACTGGAAAATTAACTATATAAGGAAAAGGACACTAACAGAAGAAAGTTTATAGTAAGGCAAACTACATCACAACTATTCCCTACAAGTATACTTAGATGCAGTTTAACAAATGGCAGCAGGTGCTGGACTTCAGAATATGTGGGACAGACTCTAGGAGTGCTGGACTTCAGAATATGTGGTACAGACTCTAGGAGTGCTGGACTTCAGAGTACTTGGTACAGGCTCTGCGAATCAAGGGGGCACCCTTCCACTGCCTAATCCAGCAACGAGCCATCACCAGTAGTACTGTGTGCAGTTGTGCTGTCCATAATGGGAAAGGGACATCAACAGTTAGAAAGGATTCACAGAGCCACATGGAACAAGAGGGGAAGGAATGCAGCCAATGGCAAGTAGCATTCAACCTTTTACTTTACAGAGGAAAGTTTGGGCAGGATATGAGTTATATAATAACAAAGGCTGCTAGGTAACAGCACTGAAGGACAAAGGGTCACAAATGCCACCAAATGTAAGTGGAGGGTAAAAGTATTTTACTAAGAAAGAGTGATGAAATCAGAAAAGAAACTTCCAGAATGGCTACTTTGTGGACAGTATGAGGGGACTTTCAACAGGTGGTGGAAGAGCAGGTAAACCTTAGCTGCAACATTGTGGGAAAAATAGCTAGATAGATAGATAGATAGATAGATAGATAGATAGATACATAGATAGATAGATAGATAGACAGACAGACAGACAGATAGATAGATAGATAGATAGATAGATAGATAGATAGATAGATAGATAGATAGATAGATAGATACATAGATAGATAGATAGATACATAGATACATAGATAGATAGATAGATAGATAGATAGATAGATAGATAGATAGATACATAGATAGATAGATAGGCAGAGTTTCTCCTTCTGGTGCCTAAATATGAATGAATAGATAATATTCAAATACAATTTAATTATTAAAACACCTCAAGAGCAAACCAAGTTTACTTTTCTGAACGATAAGCTAGAAGTACACATTCACTATGATGGAATTCCAGAAATAATGGAATATGCATGGGAATGGAGATGAGAATCTGCCCCCAATAAGAAAATATTGTTTTTTGCTAAGTCGTAGTTACTTTGGAGTTAACATATACTACTGTAGGTATGTGGGGTTAGCTACCTTTACATTTTTCTCAGAAGGATCTAATTTGTAGTCCATAAGAATATGGATCCTTTCATTTGAAATATTTTTGTTGAAGTGGGATGAAATAACTAAAAAAATGGGAATACAAGTCATTGCATATATTTTATTGATGACCAGATTCCAGCAATAGACATAACAAAAGAGTAAGAAAGTTGAAGAATATGAACAACAATATGAAAAGTTTCTGATTACATGAGACCTCAACCTCAAAAATGATAAATGAAGTGTTTCAATGTTTAAATCTAGTAAGGAGAACAAAATGATTGGATCAATAGATCACAAAGACATTCCCAACTAGTATGGAAAGTATTGAAGAAGGCAAGAATGGACATATTAGAGATCTTGAGATAATGTCTTCTTTGTCCATCTAACTCTGACTATGTCCTTGTAAGGTCTGCAATGGAGGCAAGAGTACAGCAGAAAGCCAAACAAGTCCAAGCTATGGGCCACAGAAAGGAAACTACAGCAAGATGGGGAAATTATTTATGCAGAAACAGGGGAGGGGAGGCAGAAATAAAAAGGAACAAAGAATGTAGTTCAGCATCAAGCAAAACTTACAGGCATCAATGGAAAGGCGTTTAAATAGAAAAAGTAAAGCTAAACATAGATGAAGGTCAGCATGACTTAGAGAAAAAGTATGAGAGACAAAGTTAACATTTTCCAAAAGTCATGGAAACAAAGTATAGACAAAGGCAAAACTAAGAAAAAGAAACTTTAGAGAGAGGGGGAGCTAAGGAAAATGATTGTAGGCAAATCTGAACCAGATGAATATATAAGTAGACAGAAAGATCAAGTGTCTTTTTCACTGGTTTTAAAATGCTAGTATATAGACACATGCTGACAACTCTGCCTTTTCTTACTCTACTGTCTTACTGAAGCTACATGTTTAAAGTAATATGTTAAAGTAAGAATTATCATTCATTAAGTTGAAAATTAGTTGTTTCTGCATGCTAAATGTTGTTCTGTGAATACATGGAACCAACTAAATTATAAGGACTGCATATTATGCTTAGAAGGTAAATCCTAGAAAAAATTATATATGCGATGTAAGTTTCAACTTGTCTCTAACTGCCTGCTTACTAAGCATCCAGTTATTGGCAGTAACAGATGATTGATCATTTCTGTGATATGACTCAGCTACATATTCTGACACCTTTTTTGCCTACATTCGAAGAATTAATGCCTGCCTTCCTGCTGCGTACGAGGACATTACCTGCCAGCTGCTTACTTCTCATTTCCTAGGTTACCTGCAGATGCAGAAAGCTGTGCTTTACAACCGTATGCACATATTCGCCTCTGTCCAACTGTGAACACTTTAATAAGTTCCTCTTCCATTTTCCAGTCCCCTGATGCTTTTAAAACTGTGAAAAGATAAATGTAAACGAGACCATACAGCTGCATGAATCATTGAGATGAAGGGACACACTCTCAAATACTCTGCAGCTGGGTTTGTTTTTGTTTTTGTTTGTTTTTTTTGCAGTCATTATCTTTGCTAATATGTAAGTGTGCTCTTTCAGGCTTACAGGAAAAAAATAGAAGTAGCATATCTTAAGGCCCACAAATGAATTGTGAGGAATCGGGGGCTGGCTCTGACTATATCGTCTGACTGTATTGGTTAACGACAAGTGCATAGCTGCACTTAAAACCAAACCAAACTTTTAACAGAAAGGCAAATAGAACACATTATTTAAAAACAATAAACATGTTATACAAACATAAATAAAACATAGAGAGATGCACAGTAAGGTTAAGACTCAGACAAAGTCAGTGGCTTTAAAAATAAGTTAAATAACTAGATGGCAAACAGAAACAATTTTGTTTCTGATATGTAAGGTAGTTGGAAGAATGATTCTGCATTTTGGATGCACTGGAAAAATATATTCATTCACTCTTTCATTCTCTAATACTACAGGCAGACAAGCCTCAAACTTTTTAAAAAAGAGCAGAGCCAGAGCTGAGTCAAGAGTCTGGCTTGGTTCTTATCTTGATGGTCAGTTATTTCCATTCAAAACCCCACAACCCTCCCCCTCACAAAAAGATAGCCATTATCTGCATCTGTTTCACTTCTCCATTTGTGAAGAAAGTATAAGACAGTGATCACATGCTGCTCAAAGACACACACACAGCCCCTTCTTTCAACATGCTGCATCAGTCATCACACAACAGCTTTAGTATGAAGACTATCATTTAACATACACCCTGCTTCACCTAAAATATAGCTACCTTTTCTGTACCACTAATGCCTGTTTGTGATACAGGTGACAAAGTAAAAAAAATTTGATGACAAGCAGCCAAAACCAGGGACAGAATTTATATAATGCCACTATATACTTGGAGAGCTACTACATTAACAGGTTTTGCATTAGCATGTATTTTCTACAGGATGTGAAGTCTAGAATATTTTCATGAAAGTTTGCGGCAATGGTCCAGTTTCTCAGATGACAAAATTAATCTTGTCATGGAAATTATGGCTCTTGTAAAAGAGCACAACTACATCTACTGTAGATAAATAAATAACAACAAATAAGAGGTGTGGCTATGGGCGCATCGTGCACTCCAGCATTTGTGAATTTAGTACTGCTGGGCTGGGAAAACCAGTTTATATTTACAAGTCCATTTTTTAAACAGTTACATCTGTATGTATGCTTGACATATTCATCTTATGAGATGGTGGAGTTGATGAAATACACACCTTTGTAGAATATCTGAACACCACAACGGAATTTCTGAAATGTACTTATTCTTGGAGCAAAGATAACATCAATTACTTAGACACACTCATTTCCCATACTTCCAATGGTTTTAAGTCCAACATTTTTAGGAAGGAAACTTTTTGTAACTCCTACCTACACCTTTCTATCTCCACCCTATTTGGCAGAAAAAGTGTTTGGTGAAGGGACAGGCCATCAGGTTGGCATGTATGACATCTCATGAATTGTGGGGTAAGTTACTTAAGTTAAGGGAGATGTTTCTGGCAAGGGGATACCCTGGTTCACTTCTTGATAATTTGTCACTGGAAGTATATAATGAATGGGGGAAATGATGCAAACCCCTTCTATGTACTGGATTATCCTTAAATACTGAAAGTACTGAGAATGAATATAAAAGGGCATTAATAGTGGAACATAATTATTTCTCCAAAGAGATTAAAGATATTGTCAAAAGAAATTGATGTATTTTAGAACTGACCCTGAGTTGTTTCAACTTGTTGGGTCTGAACCTACATTTACTTCTAAAACAGCACCTACATTTTAAGAGATTAATGGAGAATAAACAGGGCACCTTCACTGAGGGAACCAAAGGAACTATGAGGTGTGGTTGTTGCTAGCAGTGCACCTACCTTACAAGGAACCAGACCCTAGAGTTAGGCAACACTCTAAATAGTAGAATCATATTTCAAGATTGTAATTGTACTACACAAAGAGTGGTGTATCTTGCCTATTGTGTGGGATGTTTTGCAATTTATGTTGGCAAGACAGAGCATGTGTTACAGATATGCATCTGCAGACATATACATGATACAGCCAATAAAAATGAAAACAATGCCCTGTATAAACACTCCACTGGATATAATACACATTAGCTTGGTATTCTGGAAAAAAAGTAAATTAGATCCAAGACAGGGGGAGTGGAAGACCTTTTAAAAATGAGAGAAATGAAATGACATCTCAGACTGGGAGCAACATTTCCCCTGGGTTAAATGAGAATGTGTCCATTGCTCTTTTGTTGAACATGAAAGCTAATAAATTATAATTCAGAAATTCAAGTGATTACTATTTACAACTGAAATAGCTTTTTCAAAAGAACGTGTGAGTGTACTTTCACAATAGGATTGTATTGTATGGAACAACTGGCTCTATTACTTGTTTCTTTTTAAAAGAAGAATTGATCCAAGTAACCAATTAACTAATCAATAACCAACAAGATGCATGCTCAGCTTGTATATAATGCTCCTGTGTTGTTATAGAATTATTCTGATGAAGTCTCTTTTGTTTGAGTGCTTAACGTTTTTAACATTGTAATATTAGACAGATTTTAAAACATCTGTGGACCCTCCGTGGCATTAATTTTTATTGTGTACAAATGTTTTAGTAGTCCTGTCTTCCTGCTGTGTCAGTAGTTTGCATGCAGCCTACAACTCTTGTCTGAATCATTTAAAAAAGAGAGGGAGGAAAGACAGCAAATCAGTTAAGAAGCAATTAAGTGGCTTGGCTCATTTTTAGCGCATTAATTTGCCAAAATACAACTCTGAGTTGATCTTGTACTCAAGCTCAAGTCAAGGCTGGCTTTGCCAGTTCTGTCTAATATCAGCTGTAGGGCACGTACAGCCAGTTGTGGCAGTCAGTTAACTCAAGGCAGGAAAACTAATGCTATATAGAAGACCTGTCTGTAGCAGGACACAGACACATGCACACATATGCCATATGCATATGCTAGTAAGTTGGAGGACAACAATTTCACAGCAACACCAGATAAAAACATATACCCAGACAAAGAAAGAACATGTAGATTCTGTAAAAAAGGCATCTTGACATGGAACTGAACTGGAAAACCATGAGATGTGTAGAAACAGTCAATTGATGCATCATTGCACTAGCCACAAGTGCTCTTCACAGCACCTGCAGTGTGTCCAGAATGACTCCTTCTGCCATTCAGATGGAGTTTCATGTATCAGTAACATATCTAAGTATGATTATAGATTCTTTTTTATAAGACCCATTGTTCCTACTACTACTACTACTGGAACTGTCTGGGTATTATTCCTCCACATTGTCCTCATTTCTGCCCATAAATCGTGGTATTTTATAACCCAAAGTATTTTATGACTTTGTGTCTCTGTTGTCACTGGGTATAACAATTTCAATGATCAATGCTACTTTTGTCTTCTTTTCATGAACTAGAACATCTGGCTTTGTCATTTCGATCTTTTGAACTGGTAATGTGTAATCCCATGTAATATAAACTGCATCTCTTTTAATAATGCTTTGTGGCTCATGTTTCCAATGCTTCTCAGCTACTTCAATATTGTAATGTTTGCACAATCCCCAGTGTAACAGTCTTGCCACATTATTATGCCTTTCAGTATACAGTCCTTCTGCCATGAGTATATCACAACTAGTAACAAGGTGTGTGACTGTTTTCAGTTCTATTTTATGGAACCTACATTTGTCTGTTTCTCCCACATGTTGAATGGATTATGTAAATGAATGTGTATGCAATCCACTATCTTGGGCCACCAATATTAACCTTCCGTCATTCTGTTTATATTAACCTCTCCTTAATCATTCCTGCATTCGGTCCTGATTGACATGAGGGTGTTCCAGGAGTTTTCTGTACTTGCAACTATATTTATGCCTTTTCCACATTTCTTGCCTTTTCATCTGATCCTTCACCTTATATTCATTCTTTTGTTTTATGTCACACTCAGTTGTTGCCTGACTTTTATCTACTTCTGGTTTGATTTCCATTCCCACTTGACACCGATATGCTTCTACTAAACTAAACCGGGAAGTCATCTTAGATGTTTGCTCCTCATTTTTTAAAACTTTCAATATGTTTGCATCTTGTGAGCTCAGCAGATATGTGTTCAGTTCTACGATTGCCGATCTATACATGTAATCAATTTCAAGGAGGTCCACACCTCCTTCAGAATGTAAAATATATAATTGTGGTACTGTTGAGGAAATTTAGCTACCTGTAGATATAAAATTCTTAGCTAATGTAATCATGACTTTCACTAAAACAAATATTCAAGGCTTAAAAGATGCATATGCACTGCACACCATATAATCAGTGGCAATACTGTGCAGCTGAAAACACAGATAAGTGTTGGATACACATAGTATGCAAAGTTGCTAGAATAGTTCAAACAAGAAAGTCAGATTACTTGATCGGGGGAGGAAGTTTCTTGAAGAGTCTAACAAACTTGTTTCTACATTGTGATCTGTTTATTTGCTTATGCAGGTTCAAATCTCCGGTTTTAGTATTCTCTGGACTTCTTGATTAAAGGAGAAATAAGTGGTCTTAGACTTGCAACCAATGTTTCCACTTCCCAATATCACACTCCAGCTGAATACAGTAGCATTTTTTTTATTTAAAAAAAATATCATCCAAAGAATGGAAAAACAAATCTTAACACTAGATAGCAACTCATGGGCAAAATTCAGCATGTTACATCTGTCTTCCTAAACTTCCCATACAGCAAATCCTATAATCTTCAATCTTTCTCTAATTACTGCAAAAGTCCCCCCTTTCAGACACATGATATTTTTTTTATTTTTTTTTACTTCTTAAATTTTTCTGCCTTAATGACTAAACAAATCTCAGACCTCTCTGCCCACTAATAAAACTGTTTAAAGAACAGCTACACAAGCAACATTTGGAAAACATTTAACTCCTCTGGGTTCTTCTGTGAGCAACAACACAGATTTAGAGACAGTTTCAGTACTATGACTGCTTTAAATACACTAACTTAAAAAAAATCTTTTCTAACATGAATGAAGGCTTACTTACAGAAGGCCCTTGAAAGGCCTGAAAGGAGAGATGACAAAATCAACAAGAAAAGCAAAGCAGTATTATTGGAATTGAATTCATCATAAAGTCTCGGGGAATGTCTTCACATGGTGGACCGCATTTTATGTAGCATATAGCATGGGCAGAGGTAGATTACAAAATAAAAAAAAAAGATAGCTGGGTACCCAAGTTCCATTTTAAATAGGGCCCATTCCTGGTATATTGCACTGGTGCCAGGACTAGAAGAAATGACAGTTTAGAATCCTCAACACATGGAAACATTCCTACAATAGGGTTAAGTCAGACTCAGGGGGAGAATGACACCCAAACCCCCCCCCACACACACAAGTAAGGCTGGTGCACAGGCCCAGAATCCTCAGTATTAGTCAAAAAAGCAAAGTCAGCACCATGCAAGCATATCCAACCTTCTTTTATTGTGGCAACACCATAAAAATCAGACCCGTTTTGGCAACCTTGCCTTCTTCAGTGATACATACAAAAGCACAAACACTGTAATTTATACCATGATTAATTACTATTAAACCATGATACATCAGCATTTAAAGCAACAACAACATTAAATTGTCAGGGCTGTATTCAAACACATATATTACAGGTGGCCATTAAGCCCTGGAGAAAAAAAAAAAACAAGTTTAATGATCCAGCCCCTCTCCTTTTTATTTAATATCACATGCCACCCCAATTTGTTTGTCCTGTCCCACCATGCTTTGTCAATAATCATAAAATGAAACTTAGCATTGCTATGTTTGAAAGTATGTTTATATATGGCATTTGATGTACTTTTATTCCGGATGTCATTGAGATGTTCAGACATACAGATAGGCATTGATCTCAAAGTCTGCCCAACATAAAAGGCAGTACATGAACATGTCACTAAATATATCAGCCAATCTGATCCACAATTCACAAAAAATATAATGTCATATACTCTACTAGTATTCTTACTAGAAAATTATTTTGTTTTCAACATATGTCTACATAAAGAACAATGCCCACACTGGAATGATCTAACTACTCTTTCACCAGTCAGCATAAGCTGTTATCCTGTATCTTGGTCCCTATTGCCCCATTTGTAGTGGTTAAAGTAAAAGCCCAATGTCCACCCTCTCCGATATGAAAACTGGCATTTGTCTGTAAGCAAACTAGACAATTCTTCATTGGCTAACAGAATATTCCAATTTTGATTAATGGTATTTCTAATAATATTGATATTCCTACCATACGTGGTTACACCACTAATGATGTTTCCATTATCACCCCTTTTGCCATGATATTTCAACGTTTCAGACCTATCCCAACCAGACACCCACGTTTTGGCTGACTTAATATTGTTATGTTGATATCCCCTAACCAAAAAGCTCTGTGTGAGATCATCCTCAAAGTATTTATAGCTATCTGAAGTAGAACAAATTCTTTTCACCCATAAGAATCGAGACTTTGGTATGTTATCAATTTCATGGCAAGGATGTAAACTAGTAGCAAACAACAAATTGTTGTATTGTGGATATTTATGAAATATCTTGGATGCCAATGTATTATTGTTATTTCTTGTAACTGTTACATCCAAAAAATTAATCCGTTGCATATCCATATTAAGACTGAATTCAATTCCCCACTTGTTTTCATTTAGGTATTAAACAAACTCCAATAATATTTTTCATCTCTACGCCAAATTAACCAACAGTCGTCAAGAAATCTTCTCCAGATACCTATCTCAGACAAAAAAATATTATGTAAATTTTCATATATAAGCAAGTCCTCTAAGTAGCCCATAAGCAAATCAGCATATATGGGGCAAAAGATGCCCCCATAGCTGTTCCCTGAACCTGCCAATAACAGTCTACTTGAAAATATATAACATTTTTTGTTAGCACATGTTCTACCATGCATAATAACAATGTGTTGAAGCCTGGTGGATAAATATCCACTTTATCCAACCAATATTTGACAGCTTCTAAGCCAGCCCAATGTGGGATACTCATGCATTTATTGCGGTCACATTTAATGTGCATAGTAGCCAATGTGACTCCAACTGAGTATCTTCTATTATTCTAAGAAATCCAGTCGTATCCTGAATTCTTGATCTAACCACCCTTAACAATGGTTGCAGATATTGAGTCAAGAAGACTGAAAGTGGTTCGGTCAAGGATCTGATACCAGACACTATCGGCCTCCCCAGTGGCTTCTCCAAATTTTTATGAATTTTGGACAACAAGTAGAGGATTTGTTTCTAGGGGTCATCAACTATTAACTGTTGTTTAGTATGTGGTGAAATCACTCTCTCATCACATGCCAGATCCAAAATGAGTCAATTTCTTTTTTGAAATAAAAGGTGGAGTCGAGTGGCATAGACATATAATGTCTAGCATCCTTCAACTGCCTATATGCTTCTGATACATAGTATTCAGTATCCATGACTACCTCCACCCCACCCTTATCTGCTGGTACAATTACAATATTAGTGCTATTTTTCAGGTTTTTAAATGCCTTTATTCCTCAGCTGTTAGGTTCTGATTCAATATCTTAGCTTCAGAATTCTTAAAATGCAAATCCTTAATAACTGATTCTTGAAATATCAATACATGCTTATCCATTGGGGGCATGCATTTTGACTTTCGAAAATGAAAGTCAATAGATCTTTGAGCCCTATTCTGTGAACCAAAATACAATTTTAGATTAAGAATGCGACAAAATGCCAACACATCGTCCATCACACTGTCCTCATTAACAAAAAAGCCAGGAATATATTTAAGTCCTTTATTCAATAGCTGTTGTTCCACTTCCGTTAATGTCACAGAGGAAATATTATGAACATTATACACATTGTTCAACAATGTCCTAATGTCTGTAACAGCATTTCCACATTGTTTACTTTTGTTATGCTTTCTACCTCCTCTGTGTCATTTGGACCTAAAGGGTAGTCCATACCCCGTTGCTTCTTGGAAATAGGGGACCCCTAAATAAGTATCTGTTCAATCAACATCTGTGACTGATGAGTCATCCCCTTATGTACTGCTATATTCTACAGCAGATTTCTTGAGAATTGGTCTTGGGTTTTTTCTCTTAGCTCTTATTGCTTTACCCCCCTCCCGGAAAACTTAACACTTTTCCGAAAGTCAGAAGGTTTCCCCCGTTCATAATCCTTAATGTAACTATTGAATTTTTGGATCTTTTTGTTTTTCAAAGATTTCTCTGGTACTAACAGATCCTTAGTCAGTTTTGCCAGACATATCTGATAGTGGGTTTGTCCCTCAAATTGTTTCAGTTCATCACAAACATGCTGCACATCTGCACAATTATTATCTACTATTCACTCATAATACGATAACAAAATATTGACAAAAGTCATTGATGCATCACAATTATTATCTACTATTCACTCATAATACGATAACAAAATATTGACAAAAGTCATTGATGCATCTTGCTGTGCTTGAGCCCACTCGAGTTAATATATCATCTACCGCACTAACATAAGGTACTGTTTGGACTCTTAAGCCTCTCGGTGTAATATTCTTAGCCTGATAGGCTTTGAATAATTTCAGATGCCACACATTAATACACAGAATCGTCATACTCCTAGTTAACTTACTAAATAAATCTGTACATTGATCAACCACATTATGAACACCTACATCTATCTTTCGCTCCCCAGACTTGTCTAGTCTGAAAGCATGCAAATCATGCTTGTCAGCAGACAAACCTTGTAAATTGGTGACCAAATCCAACTCAAAAACAGCCCCACTTCCACCTTCCAATGTGTAACACAATCTGTATAAGCTTGAATATCCCCAGGAGGAACACCTTTACACAATAATGGAATGCATTAGTATATGTCACAAACAAGTGTGCTCATATAATATTCACATCATATAGAAAGTTTCTGCGTAATGCAAATTTTCAAAAACAGACATTCCTCTATACCAACAATGTCTACTTTAATACAGTCAGCATGTCTTCCATCCCAGTATAATAACACGTATACTTATCAATGCATTAGCCTAAACCATTAATGTTAATATCTAGTGTCCAAAGATCTTTGGGGATTGAACTGATGTCAGGCCTCAATATATTAGTTTACAACCCAATGTGGTATTATAAACCCACAGTTATGTCATACCAAATACAGACACTACAGTTGAAATACAATGTCCAAAATTGTCCATAAACACTATAAACCAAACCTATATTAGGCCTAGTATGTCCATTCCAAACAATACAGGTTCGTCCACTTCACGGGCCAAGGTTAACAGTATATATTTTCCAACTGGAATGTTCAGGATTTGCTCATATAATCACCAACTTCCATCACAATATTGTTAAAGACTAGGCAATGTTTCGCCAACACTTTAAGATCAAAAGAGTGTTAAATATATCAGTCCTGGACTCAGATAAGCCTTTTGAGCTTGTCTTATTCACACAACATTAAATCAACAGTCATTATATCTATGTTGTTCCATTTCTGCTCATCTACTTATCGACTCCCAAAACAATTAGATTCCTGGCACTTGCTATATATCGCTAGCCAATATTGACTCAAGAAAATGTTCAAGCAGCCAAAGTCAGAAAAGCAGCCATAGTTCAAAAGTGATGAATCACCATATAAATTATCAAATTTGCTGTGAAAATTAAACACAGCAAACTTGAAATATATTCCCCAATATACAAAACCTATATCTGACCAAGCACCCATGACCCTTCAGTCCACTTTTGTATTGTAATCCAATGACCGCTCTAACGTATACTACCCAACCTTCAATCCATTTTGCCTTACATTTCACAAGTATGGCAATAAGTGCCAAATTATATCTCAACCAACAGGTATTTCTTACCTCAACGCCAGGCAATGTATCGCCAACGCTTTGGGCCCAAAAGATGTTAGTTGTATACTCAGATGTCCCTTATACACTCATCCTTTTTAATATGGCCCCAAATTGTTACCAAAACCATTGTATTTCTGGCAGAGAAAGTTCAAACAACCAAAGTTATATACCGGAGGAAGCAAGCATAGTTCAAAAACAATGAACCACCATATGGATTGACATATATGTTGTAATAATTTAACACAGCAAGCTTGAAATATATTTTCCAAACATACAAAACATTGTATGTCTACAAAACATCCATGACCCTTTGATCCAATTCTGTTATCCACAATAAGCCGCTATCTGCTGCAATGTTATCTGCCCAACGGTCAGTCCATTTCCCCTTACACTCACGAATACGACAATGAATATACAAATGTCGTAGACCCAAATAAATCAACCAACAGTTCTTTCTCACCTCAACAAATGGGACTGAAGCTACAAATAGCTGATATAAGTGTATCAACACCCAAATGCTCATTCTTCATACTTGTCCATTGTAATGAACAACCCAAAGTTCTGACAATTTCGACCCATGCCTTATACTCCTCCACACAGTCCGTAATAATATTCAATGCGAAAGGCAAGAATCAGACTAGGTGACACAGATGGTATATTGAAACAGTCCCAATGATAAAAGCAATAATAATCTTAGGTGATTCAGCCACAAATCTTTACACCATGCTTACTCAGAAGTCCACAGCGAGGAAAGGCAATGATCACATCCAAAAACACCCCCACAAGTAAGGCTGGTGCACAGGCCCAAAATCCTGTCAAATATTGGTTGGAGAAAGTGGATATTTACCCACCAGGCTTCAACACATTGTTATTATGCATGGTAGAACATGCGCTAACCAAAAATGTTATATATTTTCGAGACTTTTATTGGCAGGTTCAGGGAACGGCTATGGGAGCATCTTTTGCCCCCATATATGCCAATTTGTTTATGGGCTACTTAGAGGACTTGCTTATATATGACAATTTACATAATATTTTTTGTCTGAGATAGATATCAGGAGAACATTTCTTGATGACTGTTGGTTAATTTGGTGTAGTGATGAAAAATATTTATTGGAGTTTGTTCAATACCTAAACAAAAACAAGTGGGGAATTGAATTCACTCTTAATATGGATATGCAATGGATTAATTTTTTGGATGTAACAGTTACAAGAAATAACGATAATACATTGGCATCCAAGATACTTTGTAAATATCCAAAATATAACAATTTGTTGTTCGCTACTAGTTTACATCCTTGCCATGTAATTGATAACATACCAAAGTCTCAGTTCTTACGGGTGAAAAGAATTTGTTCTACTCCAGATAGTTATACATACTTTGAGGATGACCTCACACAGAAATTTTTAGTTAGGGGATATGAATATAACAATATTAAGTCATCCAAAAAGTGGGTGACTGGTCAGGATAGGTCTGAAATGTTGAAATATCATGGCAAAAGGGGTGATGATGGAAACATCATTAGGTTTGTAATCACGTATGGTAGGAATATCAATATTATTAGAGATACCATTAATCAAAATTATAATATTCTGTTAGCCAATGAAGAGTTGTCTAGTTTGCTTACAGACAAATGCCAGTTTTCATATCGGAGAGGGCATACATTGGGCTCTTACTTTAACCACTGCAAATGGGGCAATAGGGACCAAGATACAGGACAACAGCTTATGTTGACTCTGAAAGAGTAATTGGATCATTCCCGTGTGAGCATTGTTCATTATGTAGACATATGTTGAAAACAAAATGATTTTCTAGTAAGAATACTAGTGGAGTATATGACATTAGATTTTTTGCGAATTGTGGATAAGATTGGCTGGTATATTTAGTGACATGTTCATGTACTGCCTTTTATGTAGGGCAGATTCCGAGATCAATGCGTGTCTGTAATTGGATCATTAAACTTGGGGGGTTGATTTCTTCAGGGCTTAATTACCACCTGTAATGTTTGTGTTGAAATACAGCCCTGACAATTTAATGTTGTTGTTGCTTTAAATGCTGATGTATCATAGTTTAATGTTAATCAATCATGGTATAAGTGACAGTGGTTTGTGCTTTTGTATGTATCACTGAAGAAGGCAAGGTTGCCAAAACGGGTCTGATTTTTATGGTGTTGCCACAATAAAAGAAGGTTAGATATGCTTGCATGGTGCTGGAGAATGACACCCCCCTTGCAGAAGGAAGTAGTAGCCCACAAAAATCAGAAAAACTGAGAGGCTCAAAAAGAGCCATAAAGATGATAGTGTGGACTATTGGGGGATAAGGAAGAAATTACATGTTGTTGCTATTATGCAAGAAACCCAGAATTTCAACCTTGAAGATAGTCAAAAAGATTAATGGAGAAATTAGAGGAAAGACAAATACTTGCACAAGAAAAACAAACAAAAGCATTAAATGCAAATCTGTGATCATTAATACATGAACACATTTTATGGTCTGAAGAAGCCTCTCTGTGAAACCGCCTACCTTTTAATAAAAGTTTATATGCAACTTATTTTGGACACATTCATTGTCATTTTGAAGCCAGCCTGGCCTGTGCTGTGGTCCTACTCTTATTTTGGATTGTGTATATTAATATTTTACACTTCTGTGACCATTCATTCCAGCAATACTTCGTTGTCCAATTATATGGACTAGGAAACTTTGGGCTGTTTGGGAAAAGAAGGAATAGAAGGAATGTAAAAATGAAAAGAACAAAACTTAGGGATTTTTGAATTTATAAAAAAGAAACACAGAGATGGCAAATAAAAAGAGATCTGATATGGTACAATATTTATGCAAAGGAGAAAACTAAATTAATTAATACAAAAAAGCAGCTCTGAAGATATTTGAAGAGGCATACATTTAAAGGCACCCAGATATGGAACATCTCAAATAAATACATAAGATCACAATGGGAGACTGTAGAAAAGAGGATTACTAAAGTAAAAGTTAAACAAATAGAAGCTGAGGTTATGTCACACTATGTTGGAAGAATGAGTCCCCAAAGTAAGGAGAAACAGGTGGAGTAGGAGACATCTGAAAAAGAAACATGGACATGGGAAAGAAAAAGATATTTCATGTAGTGCAATTTTTATACAAAGGAGAAAGCAAAATGAATCAATACAAACAATGCATCACTAAAGGTATTGGAAGAGAAATATAGGCAAAGGCATACAGATGTGGAAAATTTCACAATACAAAAAATAAGAAAACAAAGGGGAAAGTAGAATAGAGGATAGGTAATGGAGAAGTTAGAGAAATAGAATCAGAAGTTTTGGATTACCTCCAAAGTGAAGGATTCAGTGTAAAAAACCAGCTCTGGTAACATCACGGCATGATGTAGCAATGAGTCCCCAAATGTGTTTATTATTTATTTATTTAACATTTGTTAACATGAAACAGGTGGAATGGGAAGCATCTGATCACTTGCTACATGAAGATACTCTGGAGCCCTCAGTAGGAACCCAGTACAAAGGTTTAATTGGAGTTGCACAGCATTTCTGGATTAAGAAACAGTGGCAACTCTGATGTAGTCAATGACGTGGAGTGATAGGCCAATGAGTTCCCAAATGAAATAGCAGTGTATGTCACAGGATGAAACTGAAGAGAATATGTCACTCAAAGATGTTCTGGAACTTTCTGAAGAATGCCCACAGATAAAGGTGAACAAAAAATGTGTACTCAGTTTAGAAGAAAATGATCGAAAAGAAGAGTTGCTTGATTTAATAGAGACTGATAGACTTATTAAGATCAATGAAAGAAATAGATGACAGAATGTCAGTAAGACCCAAAACATTAGAAGTCTGATAAAAAGTTGAACACAATAGTCAAAACTATTGATAGAAATCCATTTTATAGAGCAGAAGTGTGACAAAAGGGGGTACTGCCAGCACAGCTAGCTGGAATTCTGTAAATAATTATGTAATTTGTGAATATCAAACTAATTTATACAAGATGCTGGTGTTACAAATGTATTAGAACTGTATGTCATATTAGATGCTTGTGTTACAAATGTATTAAAACTGTATGTCATGTGTATATCAAACTGCTTTGTATAGATATGAGTTGAAAGGGTATGTGTAAAGTGCTTGTGCTTAAAATGTATCCACAGTGTGCCCTACTGGAAGAGAACAGAAATGTACATGCACGATTGTAACTGTTTAAATGTGTCTGTTTTAACACAGGGAACTGCAGGGTTAACCTCAGCCCAGTAAATTTTAGAAAAATAATTGAAATTAAATCTCTTTATAGGCTAGGCCATAGAGAAGATATCCAACAGGTTTCACTGCAGCTAGAGACACAAACTCTGTACTAGGAAGCTTTCTGTATTATCTTTAGGGAGAACTAATTGCTACTTTGTAAGTATGAAGGAATTACATTGTTTTATGACTTCTACACCTGTCAAAGATCTGAGCAAAAGCCCTTGTCTGATTATTTTTACAGGTAGATACTAAATACTGACAGCAATAGGGGGTTTGCCTGGAAACTAGAAGTCAGCTGACTAGAAATTATGTCATTATCCCAGCAGTAATATTTTAGATATTATTTTGAGAAGTCTCCTAGTGAGACAGAGTATTCTGCATTCTGCCTTGGACCTGACAACAACAACAAAAAACATTCACCACACATCTGCCTTGTTCTAAGTAAGTTATTAGGGTACAGTAGCTCTCTTAGATACAGTCAGGAATATAGTGAAGCTTAGTTTAGAGTTTATTTTTCTTAATTTGTGTGAGTCTGTACTACAATGTTATTTTAAATATTTCCTGTGGTTTTGAACTCTGACATCACTGTGAATATATATTTAGTATTGTCTTGTTCTTTTATTATTTATTATTAAATATATTTAAACCTTTCATTCTGACTGATCTGTGTAGAGATAGTTAAGTTCTGAGAGTACTTGCATATCTATTTGGTGACACTGTGTGGGCAACTCCTAATAGCCTCAAACTACCATTTGTATTAGTATTAATATTACACAGTAAAATTGGAACCCTTTGTTAAGTTCCCTAAAGTAGCTGATAAGGAGTTACTGATGGCAGTGATAACTACCTAATAGTCTGGGAAGAAGGAGGCATAGCTAGTAAACCTGTGCTAGCCTTTCCCAGGTGTGTACCTGTGTAAATCAAACCTCAAAGGGTGTGTGAGTCAGATACTTGTGCAGGAACACAAAGCACAAGTTGGACTGAGAGGGTGCTGGAGGTCTTGGCTCATTCCGCTGAGATCTCAACTCTATATCTGTGCCAGTGGGGAGTCTTATTGGGGTTCTGGAGAAAGAGTGAGAAACCAGTCCCGGACTGACTATGGTCTATGTGTGCTCTTAAGGGAAACTGTACTTGATCCAGAGAGCTGCATCTGGAGATACTGTGTGTATACCTGTTATCCTCCCAGTAAACATCCTCTCACAGGTGATAGTGGTGAGGATTGAGGCTCCATGATTACTGGTCCAGTGGAGGGTCGTCACATGAAATAAATAGGATATATTACTGTGCAGCTAAATTAAAACCAGATAAAGTCTTACTACAAAAACATATAGCAATAAGTGAAAGGATGGGAAGCAATCAAATGCCATCATGGAAGCAATGAAGAGAGAAAACTACAAAACAATTAAGATAAGAAGTGTCACTGTTTAAATAATAAATTCGTCAACAAATGTTAAATAAAAAAAAAAAAAAAAAAAAAAATAGTATAGAAGAGGCAACAGACAGAAATAATTAGAAAAATAGACGATATAAAAGCAATATACAGTAACAGAACATACCAGGATCTATTGTACACTATTGCAAATAATAAACTATAAATATAAACACAGGCAGAAAAACTTAAGAAGATAAGCAGATAAATATAAGGAAAAGTACAAAATAGCTAATTCATGGATGACCCAAAAAGTTTTAGGGAGAACTGGGAAACAAAGCAAAAGGAATAGAAACATTAACAATAAAAGAAGTAATAGACACTTTTTGGGGAAATATCTATGAGGACCCTGTGAAATATAACACAGATGTTGAATGGATAAAAGAAGAAAAAGAGACAGAAATGAAATGGGATGAAGGAATGACCAGAGAAATTGAAACGAAATTAACAAAAGCTCCTAATTTGAAATCCCATGAAGATTTAGCTCTTAGTAAGAACTGCTTATATGCGCAGCCGGAACAGATACCCACCTGGTTAAAACAGGAAAAAACAATAATTTTCCTTAAGAGTGAACCTGCAAGCTATCCTAAAACATGTAGACCAATAACTTGCCTTTTAATGATGTATCAACGATATACTGGAATTGATGCTAACAGAGTTTATAGTCATTTACAAGAAAACTCAATCAAGGAAATATAACAAAAGGTTAATGAAAGAAAGTCATATGAATAAAGGATCATTTGCTGTTAACTAAAGTCATAATGAAGAATTGTAAAAAGTGGAGGGATTTAATTGTCACATGGACTGACTTCAAAAAACATTTGACAGCATCCCACATTCATGGATGAAGGAGTATTTAAAGATGTATAAGATATACTCTACAATGATCAATTACATTACAGTGACCATGAAACAGCGGGATAAAAATGCAAAAGGGTAAGGTGAGTCTTTGTCAGCACTGCTCTTTTATCTTGCCCTTAACCCATTAAGCTGTCTGCTTAACAGATTAGCTCATGGTTACAATTATGCTCTCAGAAAACAACCAGATCCAAAGACTTCTCATCTTTTTCTGGATGATTTAAAACTGTACATCAGATGAGGAGCTGAAAGCACAACTAGAAGTGAACAAACTTCTTCAGATGTTATAAGAATGTCATTTGGTTTTGAAAAATGTGCAAAAGCAGCATTTAAAGCAGGAAAACTTAAGTACCAAGAAAATATAAGTCCAGAACAGGAATGTTGTATAAAGGACCTTGAGCAAGAGGGACTGTATTAATATTTGGGAATTAATGAAGGATTGTCAATAAAACATGACCAAAGGGGAACAAAACTCAGTAAGGAATATTTTAGAAGACTAAAATTAATACCGAAAACAGCCCTGATATCTAGGAACAAAGTACACGCTATAAACCAATTTGCACTTCTTGCTCTAACTTACACTTTTGGGGTGATTGATTAGCCCTAACATGTGTTGGATCAGCTGGACAGGAAAACAAAAAAAAAATCCTCATGCTTATTAAATGATATATAAAAATAGGTGCATAACAAGATTATACATTCCCTGTTCTGATAGAGGTATGAGCTTTTTTGAAATTGATTACATGTATAGATCTGCAATCATAGGACTGCACATATATTTGCTGACTTCACCAGCTCCAAACATAGTCAAAGTTTTTAAACATGTGGACAACAAGTTTAGGAATATAAGGAGAAGGATTATATGAGAAGGTAAGAAATGGGGAAAAGTCATAAATATAGTTGCAAGTACAAAAATCTCCTGGAACAACCTTATGTCGATCAGGATCCGATGCAGGAATGGTTAAGGTGAGGTGAGTTTAAGTCAAATGATGAAAGGTTAATACTGGCAGTCCAGGATACTGAACTACATCATGATTGTTAGTTTACAAAGTCCATTGAACATGTGGGAGAAATAGACAGATGGAGGTTCTCTAAAACAGAAATGGAAACAGTTGCATATCTTGATGCTGGGTGTGTTACTCTAATGACAGAGTGCCTAATGTGGCAAAACTTTGGGGATTGTGTAAATATTACAATACTGAAGTAGCCGAGAGGCATTGAAAATATGAGCCACAAAGTATTTAGAGAATACTGAAGTTTATATCACATGGGATCATTTATTACCAGCAGCTCAGAAAATAGATGCAAGAAAACCAGACACAGTAGCCCATAAAAAGCAGATAAAAGTAGCATTGATCATTGAAATTGCTACATGCAGTGATTACAGTGTCTTATGTACAGAAGGACACAGAGTCATAAAATACCAGGATTTGCAGGTGGAAACAAGGGCAAAGTGGAAGAAGGATATCTAGACAGTTCTCGTAGTAGTAGGGGCAACAGGTCTTATAAAAAAAGAGTTTCCAATCATACTTAGATATTTTACAGATACACTTAACCCCATAGGAATTGCAGAAGGAATCATTACTGGGCATATTGCAAGTGCTGCAAAGTGCATTTTTTGCTTAACATCAAAGATTGAAACTATACTAATTTTATAAACTTTAATAACACTATGCATTAGAAAAGGGGCCCATTCCCATCATGACACTAGAAACCCAAAAGACGTATTCCTACTCAGCACCAGGTACCTAAATAAAATGCTTGGAGTATGACTGCTGCAAGCAGACAGGCCAATTTCTTATACATCTAGAGGACTCTACAAGAGTTGGGTATAAACAATTCAACATTTATGTTAATTGGAAATTAGTAGATAGCATAAACGTTTGCAATTTATTTTCATAAAATTAGCTTTATTTTAATAAATATTTAATTAATCCAGAGAAATCAAATCAGCGCTAGTGAGCTTAGGAACTGTACAACACTTTAAGGATTCTAGTCCTATCATAATTCATGACTCCATAAGCATTAAAGGTTTAGCAAACCGCCAGCAGAGAGACCTGGAAGCCTTGCTTCATCTGTCTCTCTCAATAAATGCTATTTTAATGCAACTGTTGATAAACTTAAGCTTTGCTTTAAAATATCTTACCCAGAGGCTTAATAGGGTCTATATTAGAACACCGGATATTTGAAATGTCGAGTGTTCTAATATCGACCCGTTTTTAGCAAACGCTGAAAATATCGAAGAAACAGAAAACCGAATTCTTTCCTAGGGAAAGAATTCAGTTGTCCGTTTCTGTTGCTTCGGTACTTTCAGCACTCTGGTGTAAAGTTATGGGTCGGGTTCAGGTAAGTGTGCGATTGTGTGTACGTGTGGGTTAGGGCAGGTTAGGTGAGTTAAGGTTAGGGCGCAGCTCACGTAAGTGTGCAATTGTGTGGATGTGAGGGTTAGGGCGGGGTAAGTGAGTTAGGGTTAGGGCGATAGTGATGGACCTTAGGGTTAGGGTTTGGGTTAAGGTAAGTGGATAGTTAGTGGTGTATGTATAGTTTAGTGTAGGGTTAGGTGTATGAGTTTAGGTGTATGTGTGTGTGGATTGCTGTTTGTTTGGTGTGCTTGTGTTGTGTGCATGTGTTTTGGAACAGCAATTTTTTTTCCTAGGAAAAAAATTAGCAGTTCCGAATGTTCGATGTTTTGTATTTTCGATTGCTAGGGTTCGATATTAGAACACTCGACATTTTGAATGTTCGGTGTTCTAATATAGACCTGGCTTAATATGAATTTTCCTATGCTTCAGTAAGTCTTCCAGTTTTCTGTCTTAATTCTCCGAAGAGTTCTGGTTGAAAACAAAATGCATTTAAGTTTACCCTTCTGTCTCACAAAGGGAAAGCACTGCTTACTGCTGTAGAGGTTAACTGGATAAGTATGACTACAAGAGCTGCTCTCCTGCAAACATCTACTGTATTTAGAATATTCAGCATGGAATACTGCCGCCCACTGACAACTACACTCTGTGTTAAAATTTCCAGCAACTCTGTTGGATCATAACAGCAGGGAGGAGTTCTTATTCTTTGTGAGGCCAACTTCACTGAAGGGGTATTTTACAGGAGATATAATTTTACTTCTGCTTTCATGCATAGGTGTGTGATAGTGCAAACTCTCTTTTCTTGGTTTCTGTCTGGGTGTCTGTCATTAACCATGTTGCATTAAATTGGCTGTCCTATAAAAAAGAGTAATGGGTCATAGACCAAAGTCCAGGGGTTAGTTTCATCTGTATATGATATAGCCATAGCATCAAAACCTGCATTCAGAAAGACCTAGAGTCACTTCTTACTTCAGATGCTTTTCTCTTCATCTCTCTTTTTATCTGTTTCTGTAATTCACTTACACTTCATGTATCTACTCTGAGGACAAAGAAGTAGAATTTGCTTGGCGTAGCATTTTGTTTTTTAATGCTGCTATTAGTTTAGCCACATGTACGGGTCTTAAGACTGCTGCTCCCTTTTTCTTTCACCGAAAACTGCTGAAGAAACAAGGACAATTCTGCAATCTTCATAATTTCATAAACATTATGCAGTTAGAACATGCAGTACAACCTCAATTTGTCATGGTTCTTTTGTAACTAGCTGGACGATTATGCTTAATTGTGTGTGCACTGATCCAGAGATTAAGGAAATTCTCTGTACATAACACAAAATATCTACTGCACCCCCACCAGTTCTCAGTCTCCTCCTCTTACTGCACCCCCAGCAGTTCTCAATCACCACCTCCAACTGCACTCCCACACACTCTCAGTCACCTCCTCCTACTGCACCTGCACCAGTTCTCAGTGTCCTCATTCTTTTGCACCCCCACAAGTTCTCAGTCTCCTTCTCTTACTGCACCCCCAGCAGTTGTCAGTCTTGTCCTCCTACTGCACCCCTACTAGTTCTCAGTTCACTTCCTCCAACTGCACCCCAGCACATTCTCAGTCTCCTCCTCTTACTGCACCTCACAGTTCACAGTCTCCTCCTTTTACTACTCACCACAGATCACAGTCTCCTCCTCCTGCTGCACCCCCACCAGTTGTCAGTCTCCTCCTACTGCTCCCCAAAAGTTGTCAGTCTCCTCCTCCTTCTGCACTCCTACCAGTTGTCAGTCTCTTTCTCCTACTGCACCCCCGCCAGATCTCAGTCTCCTCATCCTACTTCAACACCACCAGTTGTCAGCCTCTTCCTCGAACAGCACCCCCACCAGTTCATAGTCTTATCCTCCTGCTGCACCCCCACCAGTTCTCAGTTCACTTCTTCCACCTGGACCTCCACACAGTCTCAGTCTCCTCTTATTACTGTACACCACATTTCACAGTCTCCTCCTCCTACTGCACCTCATGAGCTGTCAGTCTCCTCCATCTACTGCACCCACACAGTTGTCAAACACCTCCCCCTACTGCACCCTCACCAGTTCTCAATCTCCTCTGTCTACTGAACCCCCACCAGTTCTCAAGTCTCCTCCTCCTACTGCACGTCCACCAATTCACAGTCTCCTCCTCCTACTGCACCCCCACCAGTTCTCAGTCTCCTGCTCGTACTACACCCCCACAGCTCAGTCTCCTCCTCCTCCTCCTCCTCCTACTGCACCCACACCAGTTCTCAGTCTCCTCCTCCTATTGCACCCACATCACTTCTCAGTCGCCTCCTCTTACTGCACCCGCAGCAGTTGTCAGTCTCCTCCTCCTACTACACAAAAACAGCTGTCAGTCTCTTCCTCCTACTGCACCCCCACTCATTCTCAGTATCTTCATCTTACTGCACCCCATTCACAGTCTCATCCTCCTACTGCACTCCCACCAGTTGTCAGTCTTCTCCTCCTACTGCACCCCAGCAGTTGTCAGTCTTGTCCTCCTACTGCACCCACACTAGTTCTCAGTTCACTCCCTCCAACTGCACCCCCACACATTCTCAGTCTCCTCCTCTTACTGCACCCCACAGTTCACAGTCTCCTCCTCTTACTGCAAACCCACAGTTCACAGTCTCTTCCTCCTACTGCACCCCAGCAGATGTTCTTCGTGTTTCACTGTTGCAGTCATCACATTTGGGTTATCTGCCTGCAGGTAACTTTCAGCTGGCCTGAATACCAGAGTCTTTAGATTTCTGCATTGGATGCTGTCTCGTCTTCCATGACGTCAGGTCGTCAGGGGTATAAAACATGCAGCCGATGCCATTACATCAGTCTTTCTTGCCTCGCGGTGCCCGAAGCAGAAGCAGTTCGCAAGTGCCAGTCGCCCGTCTCCTGAAATTTTTTTCGAGTTTCAGACCCAAAGTTGTCAAAAAAGGATAAGTACTCCACTGGAATCCTTTTTCTTGTTCCAACCTATGTCAATAAAAGTTAACAATTGTCTTGCCTGTGGAAAGCAAATACCTCATAGAGATTTTCATTCTTACTGCATCCCCTGTTTAGGCCCAGACCACGACATCCCTTGCCTTCGGTTTTGTGCCTTGTTAAACTCCTGAACTATTCGTCGTCGGGCTATTTTTGCAGCCAATTATTTTTGTACTCAATCTCAGTACTCCAAAATGGCTTTGTTAAGCCATCTGACTACCGATCTTCTGAAAAAATGTAAGGATACAGAGACAGACTGCACAGGTCCAAACCTGCTGACGATGCTTCTGTTAAAATAGTCCCCAGTCCGCCGGTACTCAGTGAGGCACTTTCGCAGTCCCTGATACCCACTACTTCAGATTCGCAGGCCTATACTAAGACCCATTCAGAGTCCGGTATGCCACGAGATGCTTTTTTGACTATGGAACCTGTGGATGTCTCTACATTGGATGGATCTGGAGCCGCTGTGCAGGCACCGGCTTCTAAGGGTGTATTCAAGCCTACAGATATTCATATTAAACCAATGCCATAGTTTCCATACAGAAGTTTCGAATCGCTCAGGCCAAAACCTGGCACTACGCCTAGAAAACCGATGACCAAACTGCAGGCTCAGGCCCACATGCCTCAAAAACAAATGCTTAGAATGGCTGAAGACTGTATTACCTTAATTAGGGGAAGCCAGCCTTCCCCCTCTAAGAGACCTAGAACTGAATTTCTTTCTGTTTCTTCTGATTAGGAATCTGATATGTCTGCTCCTTCTGATTACCAGGATTTGTCCTTATCTACTTATGAGAATTCTGATGCAGAAGATTCCATCCCCTCTGCCTCCCCTCCAGAAGTTCTTTCTTTCGGTGAAACCTTGCATACTCTTAGGGAGCATTTCCACTGGGAAATCCAGGATTACTCTGAGTCCAAAAAGAGACTTAGGAAGTTCTTACTCCTGCCTCAACACAGGCCTTTAGCTATTCCTCCTGTTCTGGACATTGTAGATTATGCTTTCTTGGAATCTAGCCTTACCCCAGACACCTTACCTCCAGCTCCCAGAAAACCTGACAGGTACTACAGAGTACCTGGCTCTCACAAGTTCCTCTTCAAGAATCCTTCTGCAGATCCAGAGACCATTTCCCAAGGACCACAAGGCATTAAGGCTACTGCTGCCAAAATCCTACCCCTTCTGCTAGAGATTCTAGAGCCTTAGACAGATGGGCTAAGAAGATATACACTTCTGCTACTTTGGCCATTACGGCTTTAAATTGCCAGTTTCATATGTTAAACTATCAGCAGCATGTTATGGGACTACTTAAACAGAAAATGATGTTGATTCCTGACTGTGATGAACACAAAGAATCGCAAGATTTAATGCATTCTGCAGAACAAGTTGGTAAACATACTTTGCAATGTGGTTTTGACTTTTTAGGAGCATCTTGCAGGGAGGCTGTCACTGGGTCTGCACTTAGAAGGCATGCTTGGCTTAAGGAACAAAACTTGCCAGACCATGTTAAAGCTAAATTACTGGATGCTCCATTAAACCAAGACCGCCTTTTTGGCAACAAAGCAGAAGAAGTCCTCAAAAGGATGGAGAAAAAAGCTAAATCTATGCAAACTGTTAAAGATTTCCTACAAGTACAGCCTCCCAGATTTAGTAAGCATTGGCCCTCAGAGAACTGGTCCTTTCTAGTTCCTTCCAGGCCTTCTCAGTCCAAACCCAGGAACAGCAGACCACCTAGGCTACAGTCTCAGGCTACGCACAGACCTAAGCAGGGAGTAGTAAGCCACCCCCCTATGGACATATGGCACAATGACTTAACCTTAACCCTTCCAAGCCCTGCTCTACTACCTGCTCCCTTAGGAGGAAAGCTTGCCCTGCATGCAAAAAACTGGGAATTTATTACCCAGGACAAATGGGTTTTGAACATAGTTTCCCAAGGATACAGATTCCACTTTCACACATTACCAACCCCAAAGGTTGGACAGACCTACCCCCAAATCAATGGGTGGAGGCCCAACAGCAGGTTTTCTCTCTTATCAGTATCAGAGCTATTCAACCTGTCCCAGCAGATCAAAGAGGACAAGGTTTTTATTCAAGACTTTTTCTGGTACCCAGAAAGGACAACTCCTGGCGTCCTATCCTGGACCTCTCTATTCTCATCACCTTTCTGGTAGTTCCAAAATTCAAAATGCTAACTCTTCAACAGCTTCTTCCCATGTTAGCCAAGGATGCCTGGCTGGCAACCATAGACTTAAAGGAAGCTTACCTGCACATCCCAATAACGGAATCTTGCAGGAAATCCGTACGCTTCAGGGCAGGCTCCATGCACTATCAGTTCTCTGCACTTCCCTTTGGCTTATCTACTGTGCCCAGGGTATTCACAAAGTGTCTAGCTCCAGCCATTGCATTGTGCAGGCAGGGAAATATTCAAATTTACCCATACTTGGATGATTGTCTGATTCAGGCAGAAAGCCAGGACTTGCTATTACAACACCTGGCATTCATAAAGAAATGTCTAACCTCACTGGGGTACACCATTAATGAAAAGAAATTTCACCTAGTACCCTGCCAACAGATTGTATTCCTGGGAGCAAGCGTCAACACAACTTCCCAGATGGCATTCTTCACTCTGGAGAAACAAGTTTATTTGACAACCTACTTCAAAATATTGGCCACAAAACCCAGCTATCTGCAAGGAAAATATTGCAAGCCCTGGGGTTCATGGCCTCTTGCATTCTACTAATTCCATATGCAAGACTGCATATGAGGAAACTCCAATGGTATCTAAAAAGCCTATGGTGTCAACATTCTCAGGACCTGGAAACAATGATTTCTATCATTCCTTGTATGAAGACAGAGTTCCTTTGGTGGGCAGAGGCCTGCTACCACAACAACAGAATCCCTTTCACTCTACCCCCTGCCACCCAGACCCTAACAACAGACGCATCAGACTATGCATGGGGGGCTCACATGACAGGGCAGTGCATTCAGGGCAAATGGAACCCGAGACAGATGCACCTGCATATCAATCAAAAAGAAATGTTAGCTGTACAGAATGCTCTAACAGCCTTCAAAAACCGTATTCTTCCAAGACAACTATTAGTAAAGACAGACAACACCACAGTTATGTGGTACATAAACAAGTAGGGGGGAACCCACTTGCACCCTCTCTGCAGACTAGCCATGGCTCTGTGGAACACAGCCTTGAGCTACCAAGTAAACCTACAAGCTCAATTCCTGCCAGGCAAACTAAATTTACTGGCAGACGACTTAAGCAGAAATCTCATGGACCCACATGAATGGAAACTAGAACCCAAAATATTCAAATGGGGGACTCCAGAGATAGACCCGTTTTGCCTTCCCTCAGAACTATCAATTGAACAAATTCTGCACAAGAACTCCCCATAGTCAAGCTTGGAAAGTGGATGCCCTGTCCTTTACCTGGGAAAGCCTCTCAGTTTATGCCTTTCCCCCTCTGCCTCTCCTCTCAAAGGTTCTACTAAAGATCAAACAGGACAAGCCAAGGACAATACTGATTGCACCAGACTAGCCACGCCAGCACTGGTAGCCCCTCTTGTGCAGTATGACATTGATGCAACCATGGCACCTGCCTCAGACCCATTCCCTGCTGTCCCAGCAGAAGGGCCAGATTCTGCAGCCTCAGCTTCAAACCCTGAACCTTGCAGCCTGGCTAATTCCTTGAGCTCTCCTCTAGCATCCCTCATTAAGCAGGAGCTGGATGTCATTCTGGAGGCAAGGAGGCCTAGTACTAGAAAATCCTATGCTGAAAAGTGGAAAAAAAACTGTTCCTGGATCCAGGCTCAGGGGATGGGCACAACAGTGCCCAGCTTACCTCATATTCTACAGTACTTAACAGAAATGCTCCACAAGGGCCTATCCTTCTCGTCAATTAAAATTCATGCCTCTGCCATTTCAGCACATTATAATACTGAGCCACCCCTTGCTAAAACAATTCCTTAGATGGGCCAAAAATTTAAGACCCCCAGGAGAGCTCCCACTCCAGCCTGGGACCTTAAATTTGTATTGGAAAAGCTCACTCTTCCCCCATTTGAACCAGCTACAACAGCAGAGTTGAAATTTTTTTCTTGGAAAATAGCCTTCCTTCTAACCATCACTTCAGCAAGAAGAGTGTCTGAATTACAGGCCCTCTTGGCAGTGGAACCCTTCATTATCTTCCATGCGGACAGGGTTTCCATCAGGACAAATCCTTCCTTTATGCCCAAGGTGGTGTCTAGTGTGGTCCTAAATCAGTCCATTCATTTGCCTACTTTTTTCCCTAATCCACAAAACAAAGGGGAACGAATACTGCACTCTCTGGATGTGCACAGACAACTTAGATTTTATTTGGACAGGACTAAGCCTCTCAGAAAATCTGAACAGCTGCTAGTTGGCTTTGCTGCAGGGGCAGAGGGGAATGCCATTTCAAAGTAAACCATTTCCAAATGGATATCCCATTGCACTTCTGCTGAAAGCACCATGGAAAACCTACCCCACAGGGGATAAGATCACACTCCACCAGGGCTGCATCTACCTCTGCCACTTTTCTCAGAGGAATCACTACCAGGGACATCCTAGAAGCTGCTACCTGGAGCTCTGTACATACCTTCACCAAGCATTACCACATGCCTATCATTTCTAAATCCAGAGCTGGATTTGCCACTGCAGTCTTGCAGGGCTTAATAGCTGGCCCTAATGCTCTTTAACCCCCCCCCCTTCCTTAGCTTTGGGAATCCACCCAAATGTGATGACTGCAACAGTGAAACACGAAGAACATAGTACAATTGTGTACACTTACCATAAATGTAGATGTTGGAGTGTATTCACTGTTGCAGTCCTGGTTACCCTCTCTACAGCCCCCTGACTTCTCTTTTCTCTACTTTCATTCTTGTTTGGTATATTTATTTTTTCTGGTGTATTTGCTTTTTGATGGGGGTGTACCATACCATAAAATTGCTTCCTATTATAGGGGCACCTGACATCTGGGGCAAGAAAAACTGATGTAATGGTATCGGCTGCATGTGTTATACCCGATGTCATGGAAGAAGAGACAGCATCCAACGCAGAAATGTGAAGATTCTGGTATTCAGGCTGGCTGAGAGCTACCTGCAGGCAGATAACCCAAATGTGATGACTGCAACAGTGAATACACTCGAACATCTACATTTATGGTAAGTGTACACAACTGTACTTTGTCAGTCTCCTCCTACTACTGCACCACACCAGTTCTTAGTCTCGATCTTCCTCCTAATGCACCCCCATCAGTTGCACATGACATAATAAAGATGTCTTAACTAAGCCATTCTTGTAACATGTATCTGCGCTTATGTTCTATATAGTCATGTGTTGCGTTTAGCTTTACGTAAATATTTATAGTCCCACACACAAGTTTAAATTCTAGTCTCCTCTGTGGAGCCATAAAAACTGCTTTTTACAAGATTTCAAAATCTTTTCTCAACACCTGCTCTACACTCAAGTATGCTTTTGATCTATTTAACAAGCAAGCAGCATGGCTAAACATAAAAAGTGCTGACTCCAAATTGACAGTTTTGTGAAACTTTAATGTCAAATGTTATTGTTATTTTATACAAAATATATTTTAATCTGACCCAACTCTTGTAGTTTATTGGGGATGTTATTACTGGCATAAGTTTGTGTCAGCAAGAGAAATCTTGTGTTGTAGTGAGCCTGATCAGTGCAGACTTTTATTCTGACTTGACGTGGTATTCTCGTGTAGTTTACTGCAACAGTGATGGCTTATAGCTGTTAACATGCTGCTCTGAAGTCTCGGCTTTGATTATCTCTCTGCCTTCTGTGTGGCTTTGAGAAAGTCACTTTGCTAGATGATGGTCCTTGGCATCCCACTGATAATGGCTCTCAACTCAGTTGGCCAACCCATTATCAAACTGAATGAATGAAAACTACATAAGAAGCAAATAAGCAGGCAAGGTGTTCTTCAACTTTATACAGTTACTATTAGGTATACAAAAATTGTTTAACAGTAATTCCATTTAGGGCACCTCAGAGATTGTGTGATTATACATTGAAGAGTGTAGGCTTTTCTGCTCTGTATTACATTAATACAACTTCATGTTGCATCCAGCATCTGGGAATATTGCATAATAAAATATCAGTCCCACTGTAGATATACAGTCTAAATTTCTGGATCAGATTTTCTCACACTATGAATTGATGCATTGAATCAGATTTGTGTACATGCATTGCTAAGGTCATGTATGAGATATGACATCTTTTCCTCTCCTTTAAACTTTTAAACTTCCTTTTGTCATTACTTTAATTTATATATTATTTTGAATTTGTTAACCAGGTATATTCTAGTGTTCCCATTGTACTTCTGTCAGTCTCAGCCCAGGGAAAACACAATAGACAGATAACATTATATACTGGCTGACTGAAAAAAAAATTCTATATCTTTCTATAGCTATCCCTCTCTCTCTCTCTCTCTCTTTCTATATATATATATATATATATATATATATATATATATATATATTTATTTATATATTTATTTATTTACATTTGTTGACCGGGCTAGTCTAACTGGATACATGTTCATTTTCAGTAGAGGCCTGGGGAGAAAAGCTCCAAGCATAGGCAAAAATATCATCAACAATATTAATATGACATACAAAATATTAAGCTGCATTCTATAGTGCAGATAATAACCATAATTGAGAGAAAGAGAGAATAAAAGTGTACAGGGATTATTTGGTGAGGAGAGAGCTAACATAAAATATAGAATAATATAGAATATTAGAGGGAAAATACACAATGAGTAGTAATTTCTAACACTCTAAGAATAAGGGAAACAGTATACATATCTTCTTCTTCTTTCGGCACAGCGTATCACCTGTCCGCTCATGATTGTCAGTGGAGTTTTACGGTGTCGAGTCGCCAGCCCGGCACCCGACCTTCCACAGAAGAACACACACTCACACTTAGGGCCAATGTAGAGTATCCAATCCACCTACAGCATATCTTTGGGATGTGGGAGGAAATTGAAGCACCCGGAGGAAACCCATGTGACCACAGGGAGGACATGCAGACTCCGCACAGAAGGCACCCCAGCTGAGGATCGAATCGGAGAACCGGTTGCTGTGAGGCAGCAATGCTAACTGCTGCACCACCGTGGCTGCCATATATATACATATATATATATATATATATATATATATATATATATATATACACACACACACATATCTATCTATCAATATACATACATATCTATCTATCTATATATATATATATATATATATATATATATATATATATATATATATATATATATATATACATATATATATATACAGACACACACACACACAAATATGCATAGCTCTCTCTCTCTATATATATATATATATATATATATATATATATATATAGATATATATATATATATATATATATATATATATATATATACACACACACACACACACACACACACACACACACACACACACACACACACACACACACACACACACAGAGTTGAAATCAGAGATGGCATGCTGAACGAAAAACAATCAGAAATAGTCAGAGCAAGGTATGTGGAAAGTAGAAGAGAATGAAGAAGTTACGTTATATTACCAGAGAGATACCGGTTGCATTTTACTGGAGTCTTGAAACATGCTTTTATTTCTGATCAGAAAATGAGGTCAGAAGAATAATGTTTAAGAAAAGGAGAGAGAGAGAGATGTCCACAGTTTGGGATGAAGGACTGGGCAAGCACGGTCTGTGCAGTGAAGCCTAGTTTGGACGGTTTTGAGGAGGGGCATGAGTGGTTAGGATATCTATCTATACTGGTATATCTCTGAATAGTCTGGAAGCTAGTGGAGGGAAGCTGTCATTCTTGATAAGTTTAAATAGTTGAGAGGCAAGTAGAAAGTCATCATGTTGTTTCACAGGTAGCCAGCTAGATTATTCAGTGGTTTTGCAGTGGTGTTATTATCTTGGGGATAGAGTGATGAATGCACAAATGTCATTTGAAATGGACTGAAGGGTGGATACATTTCTTATAGAAGCTTCGGCAATTAATGGAAGACAATATTCTGAATGAACCAGTAAGATACCTTTACCTATGCCATTTCCACAGGGTCTGGATAGGAAAGGGAAGACCCTGTTACACTAGAATAACACAGCTGATTTTTTTTTTCTTTTTTTGTATGTGTAGTCCAAGTGCAGGTAGAAATTTAGGAAGAGTTCAACCAAATCCCTGTTTATTTGAATGAAGTGCCATTTTCAATAGTTTTATTAAGATGAGCAAAGATTTTTGAGGCCTGGAGATAGAAATGATTTTTGCCTTGTGCCAGAAATCATTGTTTTTGATTTAGAGGAATTTAGTATAAATTTTTTAAAAGTGGCCCACTGAATAAGGCCATGAAAATCAGCCTGAAGTTGGAGTTCTAGAAAACATACAAAGTGGTTGGAGTGGAACAGGACTATGTCATCAGCATAAAGCTGGAGAAGAAGATGGGGTAAGTCAAGAGGGCATTTGTTAATGTAGGCAGAAAAGAGGAGCAGTGCCAGAAATGATCCCCGGGTAGCACCTTTCTGTAGAGGTTCTGTTGTAGAGGCTGATGAACTGAAATTAATAGAGAAGTAGCAGTTGGACAGGTAGTTTTTGAGCAAGAAGCAGTGTGTCATCATGATTGCCTATTAAAGTGAGATGGTCTAGGAGAATCGAGTGATCAACAACATTAAAGGCTCTAGTGAGGTCAATAAAAATAGCTCCAGTAATTAGGCCTTTGTCCGTTCCAAGAAGAATGCTGTCAGATAGCTGGTGGATAGAGACCAGACCAGAAGCCATGTTGCTTTTGAGAGAGAAAATGGTATTGGCTGATGTACTGAATGAGCTCCAAATAATGTAATTTTTTTAGAATCTTTCAAAGAGTTAGGAGAATAGAAATCTGCCCATTGGAGGGATTGTGTTTCCTAAGGAGAGGCTTAACAATGGCATTTTTCTAGATTGACTATCAAGTTTAATCTGCTCAAGCAGAGGGAAGATGCCTCGGATGTGATAGTCCTGAAGTAGAATAATGGAATGCATGCACTGGAGATGGGGGTATCCGGTTCAAATTGAGATTGGCTAGAGAAAGGGCTGGGAAGGTGACTAAAATGAGAAAGAAAATAAGAGGCAGAAAGCTGAGAATGTGGAATTAATGGGCAGAAGGTTCTTCCATCCTGTAAGAGGGTTTACTGCTTCCCACAAGTTTTTGGGTGAATATATTAGTGAGGTTTGGTATGATTTTATCAACTAACATTTATGATAGTGTATAGCTTGTTTGGCAAGGTTACATAGCTGGCTTTGGTACTGTTTGTTTATAGTAATAGGAAGTACTTTTTTGCATTTTTGTGCTTTATTTGTATATATATCAGTGCTATATTTTCATGATGAAACAATAGCAAAACATGTCTCTGTCTATTTGGCTTCCTATTAAATAATGTGGACGATGCATACTGCAGTTTATTTCTTTTTCTGTTTGATGAGATTTAGCAAACTTTGGTAATCAGTTTATTTTTTATTTAGTTACAGTTTGAGACAGTGGTTTGTTTGCCTAAGATGTCAAAGTCACATCAGTCATGCAGTAGCTGCAGGTTTGATGACTATAACATATGCCATATGGGACAAAGCACAACATTCCAAAAGCACATTCACAAAACAGAAAATTGAAGGACTCAAAGAGACAGAAGTTACCAGAATGATTGTTATTTTCATTTAATTCGTTATTCAAAAGAACCAGTATGCTATGCTTCTGACATCTACTATTATCATCTTTGATTTATATATATTTAACAGAATGGTGTTCCACACGTAAGAAAATTATATATGCTAATATGTAGTTAAGCAAAATGCTGCATCATCAGAATGTACACTGCACTAGAGACTACTTAAGACATAAGTAAATTACATCTTCATTATTTGTAAGTCCCCCATCCATGGGTGATAGCAGGGTTATCTTTGCTTGAAGTGTTCCATGGCCAATAGTAGCTTTCCAGTACAACATTTACTACAAACTTTATGGTGGGCATTCTGTAATTATCACATCTACATTCCTCATCCTTTGAAGTCCAGAGTTCATGTCAGACAATCTCTTGTTTCTTATGATTTACTTATTTTAGAATAGGAGCATGAGATTCAATTGCCATATTATGTACTCTGAATTACTCGGAGATTAAGGCAGAAACCCCCCATAAAATATAAACAAAACGTGCTTTGCATCACTTTGTCCCTCTGAATTTCACTGACTACTCATTTATTCTGGCTGTGAAGTCTGTAATGACAGGTAGAGTGTCTGAGGGGCAGACATCCAATGCACGGTAAACAGTCCACACCTCAAATAAAACAAACTGAAAGATCTTCTAGTTTATTGTGGTTGAAAATGTCTGTTTCTTTTGAGTGGAATGCATTATTCATATCCAAGCATCCTTTCATCACATGCTTTCTGTGGTCCAAATGTAAAAGCATATCCATACCAGAAGCCCCCAAAACTGACCAGTGTCATATATCATTCTAGGGCATGACGTGTTGATCAGACCATCTTCTGTATGTCTGAACTCAACATTGACTGAATTTTTATCGCCAGCTAATGGTAACTGGTACCCTGTAATAATAATTCATGTTATGAATGAGTAGGCTAAAATGATAATGAAATTAGTTACTTTCTACAAATATCACATTAACTTAAAAGTCATTCATTACATTTGCATCACAGTGTGTGGGTAACTGTCTACTGACATCCACCATAAGGATGCAGTACTGTTTGTACCAATTTAATCATGTGGCATAAGTTAAGAATGGCACCAGTCATAGTGCCACTGTTTTGTCACATCCTGGCACAAATTAAAACAGATCATATTATCTGTTCTACCAATCAGAAGTGACTATGGGCTAAGAAGAGGAGTACAGCTGGCCAAAATAGTTTCTTCCACACACTTTCATCTCGTCCAGATTTTAAAGGCCTTGCATATCTTAGTTCTACCATACATATCAGTAAATGAGTCCCTCTAACAACCACTGTGTCTGTGAAAAAAGTACTTCTACATATAATCGTTAAAGTGTGTTCCTTTGATCCGCATGTCATATCCCTTTTCCCACACTATACATCCTTAGTAATATAAGCCATCGCAATTAGCCATTAGTTGTTTATATGTCCTTCATGATTCCCTTGTATTTTTTATGAGAAAAACATTGAGTTCCTTTAGTATCTCATCATATACCTTAGAATTTGCTCAGTGTACCATCCCAAGCAATTATTTCTGTGCGCTCTTATAAAGCAAGAACTCTCTGTTTTTTTTATTTTATTTTATTTGTTTACCATGGCAGATGTCCTGTTCGATTCTCAGCGAAAGCGTCTTCATGTTTGGAGACATGCATGAATGGGCATACCTTCGTTGAAGGTTGTGCGTCAGGGCTGGCAACCTGGTGCGTAAAAATCTACTGCCAATCATTAGCGGACCAGAGTTCCACTGTGGCGACCCCTAACCGGGAAAAGCCGAAAGATACAACAACAACCATGGTAGATAAGTTGAGCCGATTACACTTTTCAGCTATAACTCAGGTTAGTGGTAAAAGACACAAAAATAAATAAATAAATACACTATGTTACAACATGACAATAAAGGAATCAAGTCAATACAAATCAGACCAGAGACAATATAATGAAGTGTTTTCAAAATCGAAGTTAAGATCTGATGATAGAATATAATTTGCACAGAGTGACATTATATATTTTGCACACAATCACACATACACACACACACACATACTCTTTCTCTCTCTCTCTCTCTCTCTCTCTCTATATATATATATATATATATATATATATATACATTACACACACATATATTTATATACATACACACACACATATATATATATATATATATATATATATATATATATATATATATATATATGTGTGTGTGTGTGTATATATCATAGCATTTGCTTTTCCTATTCTCCTGTTCTTTTGAGGATGAAAGCATTGTTCTTTTCTAATAATACCCCTTTGTTCCTTTAACTTGTTTTTGGATATTTTGGTTTAACTCCCCCCACTTCTGTATTCATCCCCTTCAATACCCAGGTGCAGTGTTCTACTGTTGGCTTGAAGTAAAGCTACTACCTTTTAGACCATGTCTGCAGTCTTCTTGCCTCTCTCTTGAGACTTGTTCACCAACCACTAGAAGCCTTAGCACATGGTATTATCTAAAATTACTTCATTTCACTTTTTCATATATACTGACAGGCCCAAGTCGAGCACATTAGAAAGAGAAGATTCCGGGGCCAGTCTGTAGGGAGTACATGCCAACTACAAACTTTGGATCATGCTTTGTTGCCTGTTGTGTAATATCTTTACCTTCGTCTTCCTCTGATTTTCTAGTACTTTCAGGCATGATACATCTATAGGTTTCTTTCTTTATTCCTCCCCTGTTAGCTATCCATGGAAAAGAAACCAATAATTTGACAGAGTCTACTAGAACTTGATATAAATCTCACTCTTCCTCACTAACTTTTTTAAGTGTTGATTCACAGACTGTCACCGTCATCCTACAAGCTTCTGGGAACAGTTTCAACAGCCTGTAGTTTTCTGCGTTGTTTCTTGACAAGTCTGTTTGGATGAGCACTATAAATATTTAACTCATGCCCCCCCCCCAGCCCCTACCTTCAGAACTTGTTGAAAACTGCTGTCAATGTCACAAAACTTTCTCCTGTTCATAATGCTACCTAATAGTAACTTGAATTTAATAACACTTTCTCCCTCTCTTTATCAGTGACTGCTTTTTATTACACAATCTGACAAGATGTGACAGAAAAGCTCAGACTGTAAGTTGATGTAACCTACATTATATTTCAGTAAATAACTACTGCTTTTTGTAGACGTTTTCTGATTGTAAGGTATGACAGTAGTTGTTATTACGTATGTACTGTTAAAATTTTGAAAAATCAACATCATATCTTCTCTTTGCCCTCTATGAGTAGCAGAAAGTCATTATAAGCTGTCTTTATTAAGTTAAGTTATTTATTGCAAACAACTTTTTGGTAAAATACTTCTGGATAAACTCAAGAAGACTAATGACCTCATAGTAATAATGCAAAAAAAAAATCTCTATCTGGGCTGTAATCCCACTGTTTTATACATAAGTTAAAAAGAAAGCTCTGTACGCTTTGAAAAACATTTCCTTCTCACAGACTGAACATTTTATGCTAGAAATGATCCTTTACAATGACGGTACGTAGGTCCCTTGGGAGCTACTAATAGAGACTGTATCATTATCTATGAAGTAGGGTAACTTTAATTTTCTCAAGTGAAATGTAGCACAGCACATTGTTTTATATTAAAGCTAATTCGGTTATTATTTGCCTAGTGTTTGCAGACTATATATGTAGGTTTTCTACTCTATCTACTATTAAACTAACCATGACTGCAAAATTATCAGCCCATACTTCAAATTCACTCTGTTTTCTTACCATAAAAAGACATGGGCATCATTTTGTAGAAAGCATTTCAAATATCAGGACCCAATACAAAAAGTTCTGAAACACAAAAACTGAATGGCCAAAAAACAGACTTATGTATATTCATTTCAATATGGTTATTTCCAGAATATTCCTTTTTCTCCAAGGTATGCCGATCGCTGAGTTGGTATATATAAGTTTTGGAGGTGTGGGGGATCCCCCCCCTTCAAAAAGAAGTCAAAAGTACAACAAGAGCATTCTCTGAAAATCACTCTTGTCCTATAGTTTTGTCTTTTTTCAGCTTATTTGCATGTGGCATTTTGAATGCCAAAGGGTGCATCACTTAGCACATTAATCTTTATAATGTCTGCCATTTTCTTTTTCCTCAAAACTTAGTGCCACTTTTTTTTTCCAAACACCTTTATTGAATTATCACTTGTGACATAGGCAAATTTGCATTCATATAAAAGTAATCAAACTGTATTAATACATTAACAAACATTATAGTTCACATATATTGCTATAGATCATATAACCTAAGCAATAGTACATAAATTATTCAATTCCTGCTTTTTTTAACCAAGAAACATCTTCATTAAAACATCACTTACTACATAGGCAATCGTACATTTATATGAATGAAAACAAACCATACTGACACACTCCCAGTTGCAAACATTATACGTCACTTATAATCTACCCAATCTTTTTCCATCAAACATTACATACAGTGGCGGCTGGTGACTTCAAATCACAGGGGGGCTGCAGGAGACGCTGAATGGGCGGGGTCAAAGGGAAGGGGTGTGGTCAACCATAAAGGGGAGGAGCTATGCACAAAACCACAAAAACTAACTTTAATTAAATACGCTGCCCTGGGTGGCAAACCATCATTATGAAAGTCCAATCAAGACAAAAATAAGTGTAGAAGAATAAAAATATTTCAATGCATTGGCTGCATGACAGCTTACTTAATATCTAGATGGAAACAAAAGGTTGTGAGGCATGAAAATAAATTACTTTTTAAATACATTACTGGAATGCCAGTTAAAATCAAGTATAAGAAAACCAGAAGCACTCAACTCAAACTACTTCTCCTTGCACTGCAGTTCTAATTATAATATATTCAGCTTTATTAAAGTACCAAGCAACATGCTGAAAGTAGAAATCTATGTGATGCCCCACTTGTAAAAATGTTTCTTATCCAAAAAGACCTGCTGCCTGACGTTTCATGGGGAAAACATGATAAAAGTAAAAATGAAAAGCAAACAAGAAACAAGCTCAAGATACATTGCTTAAAGGATTACTGTACAGGTTATGGACCACACATGATTGGCATTCTGTTTAGTTTACGGGTAAAGCCTGTAGAGATGAAAGTCTCCAACAAGTGTAATGAGCTTTTAAAATAATGGAATCCTGTCCTTTAATACCCAAGGCTTATACATTATCTAGTCAAGTATTCTCTGCATGGCAACAACAGAAAGGCTTTCAATGTTGGCAATTCTTTAACAGTATGCTTATTAAAGCTTACTTGCATCTTACGATGTCAGACAAGCTTACCTTATGGTCATTAAAGCATTGCTACTTAAACACAGAGCAACAGGCACTTTGAGTAATAAGCATAAATCAACAGTACAAAAATATGACAGAAACCAGACCATTCTGCAAAATCAAGGACAGAAAAAGCCACTGTAGTACTTATGCAGTGTGTCCTCCCCATCCAAGGTAGATACAACTACTCCTTGCCTTGCTTGGACACATCCAGAGTCACTACATGGGGAGTGGGGTGCAACAAGCATGTCACAATTTGAAATCTCTCTGGCTGACTGTGATGGCCCTGACACATTTGTCATACCTCTCAACTTCAAGAGCAAGAAATCTGGACAAAGCCATACACAGAAGTGGGACAAAGGCACAACAAGAAGGACAATTTTAAATATTGCTCTAATAAACTTAGAAAGATAATAGAATAGGTCTTGCATTAGTATGAATTTTCTGAAGGGTATAAAATCTGAAACTCAAATGTCTGTCATTTTCTAACTTCAGTCTTTAGTGATTTGTCACTAATTTGCCAAAAACACAATTTTATGAAAAATGGACCAAAATGTGATGCAAAAATATAAAATAGACACACAATACAGCTTCTACCTGTCAAAGAAGGGACACTTTAATATTAGTACTGCTACCTTGAGCAGCTGACAAAATAAAAGAATCTACATGCATTTCAAGTAATCTATAACTTTGATTATTACAGTTATTTCTTAATTGTAAACCCTCCATGTTTTCTTCCAAAATTGCTATTGAGGGATTATTAGGGGAAGAGCAACATTTTGAGCCAAAAATTGGGGACAGTTGAGAGGTTGGCTATGCCTAATTCTATAAAGCAATTTATTTGCATGTACCTCTCAACCTGTTAATGCAGTAAATCTGAACAAGGCCAAATATATTGGGGCACATATAAACAGTACTAAAATTGCTCTTGTATAAATTGAGACAGTTGATAGAACGGCTCTTACTTTAACATGCATTTTATGAAGGTTATGAAGTCTGAAACTTATTATTTAGTGACTTCTGGCAAATCATTTAGGAATTAAAACTACAAATTTTATGAACAACAAACCAAAAATAAGAAGCAAAAATCTATTCATTCTTTGAAAATCTGGACAGTTGGGAGGTATAGTTCAGCTGGGCCTGTCTGTTCCCCTGACAAAATAATGGTTGAACTGGAGCCTCTGCAGCCATTCCAATTAACCATTACTTGGCTATTTCACTCCATTTACCATAAACACTAATGTGCATACTGCTTTACTTCAATGATTGGACTTCATTTGAAAGTTTTATTTTGTATTTTACAGCACAAACATTAAGTAATCTGTTAAACAAAGCAATGCAGTCTCACAATGAAAACTTAGCATTAAAACTTCTCTGCCCTTGAAACTCACATTCATTGAAACAGCATTGAAACCCACATTCAAAGAAAATACATTTTGCCAGTGGCAGATAAAGATTAATTTTGGGCTGTTTTTTGCATATGAAACATACATGTGCTCTTTGATACACCTTCCTCATTGTACTAAAATTATATTCCTTGTACAATACAGTACACTTGTTAGAGGGTGTTTTAAATTTGTTTTGAACATTTTTCCAGTAAGCAATGAAACAAAACATATGCACCCATAATGGCAAAACTGCCCAGTTGAGAACATTTATCATAAAAAGTCTACTCAGACTTCCACAGTCCACCATTATTAGTAAATATACACAATTCTACAGTCCACCATTATTAGTAAATATGCACAATTCCACAGTCCACCATTATCAGTAAATATGCACAATTCTACAGTGCACCTTTATCAGTAAATATGCATAATTCTACAGTCCATATTCAGTGAATTCAGTTCTTGCCATAGCTGTCAACCTTAGCACAAAACCTGGACGAAGCCAATAATGGGGAATACAGTCCCAAAAATAGGGACAAATTTAAAATATTCATCTTATAAACTTAGAAAATTGCTAGAAAAAGGTTGTGCTACTATGTATTCTGAAGAACATGAAGTTTGAAATTCAAATGGGACAGAACAAAACAATTTTCAGCAGAGGCCGAGGGATTAATGCAGACACGTCTGTGTAAAATGGCAGGGCATCAGAGCAAATCCACACAAACACAGGCAGGAGATGCAGACTCCACACAGAAGCCACCCCAACCAAGAATCAAACCAGAAAACCTATAGCTGTGAGGCAACAATACTACCACTGCACCATCAAATCTGCAAGGAATTAAACATTCAGAAACCTGAAGTCTGAAATTCAAATGCCTGTCAATTTTACTGCGGACAGAACAAAACAATTTCTTTGTAAAATGGCAGGGCACCAGAGCAAATCCACACAAACACATGGAGGAGATGCAGACTCCACACAGAAGCCACCCCAACCAAGAATCAAACCAGAAAACCTATAGCTGTGAGGCAACAATACTACCACTGCACCATCAAATCTGCAAGGAATTAAACATTCAGAAACCTGAAGGCTGAAATTCAAATGCCTGTCAATTTAAGAGAGAACAGAACAAAAACAATTTGCAGCAGAGATGCAGGGATTAATACTGCCTTTGTAAAATGGCAGGGCACCAGAGCAAATCCACACAAATACAGGGAGGAGATGCAGACAGAAGCCACCCCAACCAAGAATCAAACCAGAAAACCTATAGTTGTGAGGTAACAATACTATCACTGCACCATCAATTATACAAGGAGTTAAACATTCAGAAACCTGAAGTCTGAAATTCAAATGCCTGTCAATTTTGACAGAACAAAACAATTTATTAAAACTGCAGACACATCTTTGTAAAATGGCAGGGCACCAGAGCAAATCCACACAAACACAGGCAGGAGATGCAGACTCCAAACAGAAGCCACCCCAACCAAGAATCAAACCAGAAAACCTATAGCTGTGAGGCAACAATACTACCACCGCACCATCAATTATGCAAGGAATTAAACATTCAGAAACCTGAAGTCTGAAATTCAAATGCCTGCCAATTTGACAGAACAAAACCAATTTATTACAACTGCAGACACGTCTTTGTAAAATGGCAGGGCACCAGAGCAAATCCACACAAACACATGGAGGAGATGCAGACTCCACACAGAAGCCACCCCAACCAAGAATCAAACCAGAAAACCCACTGCACCATCAAATACGCAAGGAATTAAACATTCAGAAACCCTTAAGTCTGAAATTCAAATGCCTATCAATTTTATTTAACATTTTTAATCAGGACAGTCTGACTTGGAACAAATAAACAAATTTTCAGCAGAGGCCCAGGAAGAAATAATGCAGACATGTCTTTGTAACATGGACAAAGAAGGAACCCCAGCCAAGAATCAATACACCATCAAATATCAAGCATTGCAACATTTACAAACCACAGATATTATGAGGAACAGATCAGATCGAATATGAGGTAAAAATCTGAAATTTTTGGTGGTGGGTAGGGAACTCAAGTCTTTAACACCTGCATACAGGGTACAGGGTTCAAGCCTGAGGCATTCCCTACCACACCACCATAAGCACCTGGGGCATTTTCACACACACACACACACACACACCTCCCCAGTAAAGCACAAGCACCATACACAAACTCCAGTAAAGCACAAGCACCATACACAAACTCAAGAAAAATAAACATTGTAAATTAAAGGCACCTTACCTGAATGAATACATCCAGAGTTAACGTCCCAGACATACATCCTTCCCGCAATACTGAAGACCGCGAGATCCACATGCTCCTTCCGCCGCCGGCGAGATCCCTGAGGCTCTGTCCCGAGTCCCTGCTGCTCCTCTTGCAGTCCGGGTCTGTGCACTGTAAAAGTGCATGTCCCCCCATGGGGACGGCCGGGGTTTGCCTTTTGCATGCGCGATAAGCCGAGCCGCCGACTCGGTCTATGCACATTAAGTCCGCTAATTTTAAAAATGTTTTTTTATTTTCATTTTGTTTTCTTTATGTTTGAGGGGCTGCAGTCCCTGATTACATAGCTCATTTAAGTCCTGCCTTCTTTTAAACCTCATTCCTTCCTTGTAAGTATTGTTCCCACAATTCCCATTTTTGTCTGTAGTTTGTTCTTACCTTTTTCTACAAATCTCATTTCCAGTTGTTTTATCTCTGTTACTATATTCATTACTTCCAGTATAGATAATTTAGATTTTGATTTCCATTTTTTATCTGCTAACACTAACTACGATATGGCTAATGTACTTCAGTGTGAGTTAAGAACGGTGAACTAAGAAAGACAGAACGCTTTAGTAAGAATTCACTCTAACTGTAAGAATCAGGATGACACGTTCTATATATCTGAAGAAGGTTTAACTCTGAACTGAAGGACCTCACATTCATGTAACTAATATTTGAAATATTTTTGTTCACATTGCTACTCTAGATACCTAACTGCCTGGAAAAGCCCCACAGATTATTCAATTTGTATGGTTGTGAGAAAGATAGAACGGCGGAAGAGAAAGAGAGAGAAAGAAAGAACAAAATAAATAAAAGTTCTTCCTTACTCCTTGCACCTTCTCTAGACAGTATGCTAATTTCAGCTCAGGGTAAAATATATAATTCAACCTGCAAACGCTTCTTTAAGGAGAAGAGGGGGCTTTCAACACCTGTACACACCACTGTGGGTACTCATCTTTGGAGTCTAAGTGTGCTAATATCAATGTCACTGATTTATGGGCAAATTCAAATTAAGTAATCAAATGAATATTCACTTTAGGTCAGTAATCTGGCCTTGTAATCTGTATATAAAATTAACAGGACTGGGAAGATAAAGGACATAACATTTCTTTGAGAAGATAACTGAGGTTCTGGATAATGGCCAGACAGTACACTGTAGCTGTCAACCAATTAGTGTGAGAAATCTGGACAAAGCCTAATATAACGGGATGGGGTAAAGACCCCAAATCAGAGACAGGTGTTATATATTGCTTAGAAAGTTGAAGGAAAAACAGTCTGAAACTCAAATGTGTGTCATTATTTTGTGACTCCAATCCTCAGTGATTTATCAGAAGACCGTAAGTTTTATAAGGAAAGACCAAAAATATGAAGCAAGATTTTTGACATTCTGTGAAAATCTGGATAGTTAAGAGGCATGCAGTACACACTGCCAACCTGGTTCTAGCTAAGGCCTTTGATACCATCCCACACTCTGGCATTACTGAGGATGTCACCTGTCTGAGTAATAATCCCATGTGAACTACTGGACAGGTAAGTGGTTCACAGACGAAACCTACACAATCACTTTCCTTTAAGAGACTTTTCACCAAGGTTCCAGTATGGAGCTATCCAGATATATTGTCAGCCTGAAAAAACTTGGTTTCTCTAATCAAGCAAGATGTCTACTGGGCCTACAAGGCTATAAATAACCTATTCCTGCTCAGCATCATACACAGTCAAAATCCATAATTCATCAACATCCACTCTAAAGCCCTTAGTCTATGCTGAAATATTAAAAGAATCAGTTTGCAAAATAGATCTCTCCACCAAAGAAACCCGCTACCTCTGGAATAAGCACACACTCTCTGGAACCGGCTCCCCAACAATGTGAAGCAAAGTTCCTCTCAATCCCTATTTAAACATAACTTGAACCAAAGGATGAGTAATCACAAATTCACCCCATCGTCTGGCACACATATCTTTGATGGACAGACGCAGTCAGTAATTCACCCCCTATATAAGTCAAATTTGTGGGTTACATTTGTGTTGCAAGGATAGGCTTATAAGGGCATTAGTGGCTGTCAGCTTGGTATATACCTATGAACCTATGAATCAATAAAACTAAAGGGCATCCTATAAACTCAGCACAAATCTGGAACATCATAGAAGATACATAGCAAGGGCTTTCATTAGCTTGGCTTCTCAGATTGTTAAAATTACAACTGTTATGCACATCTCTTTTTATGTGAAAGCTAGCCCAATTTGACTACCAATACTTAGGTCGCATGCATCATAAACCAGTTAGGTTTCAATTAGGACTAACAATGAGAGACCAATATTGTGCTATGACTGCATGTTTAGCTATATGTACTGAATACTGTCTTAAAAAAATATAGTCATTTCCAGTTTACACTAGCTATTTTGGGGAAATGTTTGAGTACATTGGCAGTTAGCACAGATAATTGACACTCTGAGTTAATGAGTGTATTATGTGCTCTGTTTACAGGGTTTGATTCCTTCCACGTTCATTTACCTGCTGTATGACTCTAAGCAAGTAATTTAACTAGACAATCCTATTGATTCACCCCTGAAAAGAAAAAAAATATCCATTGGTCTTACCCAGTCAGCAAACATTTTTAAAAACAGTTTCTGGCTATGTTATCTAATGCTATCCATGAAAATTTAAACTTTATCACTATAGATGGGAATTTAGTATATCAGGTTATCCCGCATATAGAAGGTGCTGAAATAATGCTACATGTTTAGAAAAAATATATGTTAAGTAACAATAATCCTAACACTGTATGAAGGCTTTCAGAAAGAGTTTTAGCTAGTAGCATCTTCACTTTTAAAGATATTGCATTCTAACAAGTGAAGGCGACACTCATGCAGCAGATATGCCCTCACAGTAAGGTGAATTATTTTACAGGTGACTATGAAGTTTATTATAGATGTAGTTTCCATTATTTTGTACAGATGAAGCGAGGATTTTATTTTCATATAGTCTGGTAGTTAGCAGAGCATTATAAAGCTGTTTACTGTTAATAACCTGCTTCCTGTACCAATGGTACAGGAGTGGATTCCTTCCACTTACATTTGCCCACTTTCTGATTCTGAGCAAGTCACTTAACCAGACTGTGGTCTCCATCCAGCTCTGAAAAAGGAAAGTGCGTCCAGTGTGGCTTATCTGGTCAACAAATAGATAAAATAATATAGTTAAAACTATTTTATTTTACTGCTATGGCCTATGGAAAAAATTATGAATTTTAAGCATTTTTTATTTTTAAAAATGCTACCCACACTTTAGAAATGTTCTTAAAAGTAAGTAAACCAGACATTTATTTTTAGATACTAGTATCTAAAAAGATAACTCAAACAGAAAACCATCCATTTATTTTTAGATATTAGCATAGATAAAGACTACGTAAGAAAGAAAAAAAATCTCATTCTTGCATGCAAATATGCAAACAACATGCATTTAAGACATATAAAGAAAAACATATTCATGTCTCAGTTAATAAAAGCATCCAGATTAAGAACTGCATAAAATAATTTAATGTAAAAGATGTACAAGTCATGTTTGATAAATATTACTGAGAAAGGTTCTTCAGTTTAGCAACAGAAGAAATGTATAATAGGAATGCAAGTTAATGATTTAAATAATTCATAAGCATTAGTTAATTATTTAAATAATGCATATAGACTAATTCCTTTAGGCTTGCTTTCAGTATTGCATAAGACAGCATTTTGTTATGATGTGCACCTGCCATGAAGTGTTCATATATGGTGGTATGCACATAACATTTAGCAAGGCACTGCTACTTACTTAATGCAATCACAGTGAAATACGATGATATGAAAATCATTCTTAGCATCATAGAGTGTGATTGGAAATTAATTTAAAAATAAATGTTTTTCTTAGCTGATGCAGAAACAGAACTGTTTTTTAAGGACAGTATACACGTTTGGAATGAATCAGGATATAAGGTAAGCGCAAGTAAAATAGAAATAATGAATATCAGCTGTGCACAATCCCAATAACAAAGTACCAGATTTCATTTTCTGAGCTCAGCTGACAAAATGAATTACCTTGGGCTTAAGTCAACCTCTACTTTTTGAGATTTAATTGCTGTAATGTGCACAGACATTATAGACAACATTTATTTTACTCAAAGGTGGAAGGGGCTCCATTAGAACTTTCAAAAAGACCACAAGCAATGAAATGTGCCATAGGGTCTGGTCCCACGTCCATCAAAATAAAGCCCTTCCAACCATAAGAATACTATCTTCTTCCTTTTTTTATTGCAAAGGGAAAACTTAAGAGTTTTGTAGAAATTTCCTACATTATGGTCAAACTTGGAGGCTTATCCATTCCATACCTTGAGATATACAGTAAGCCTGTGATGCTCAGCATATTACATGGATTTCTTTCTGAAGACTTCATTTCTGTTTGGAAAACTATTATGTTGTTACACATGGAAAGGCTGTTAAAATTCTACAAAAAGCTTGCTACAGTGAAGCCCAGGAGGAATTATGTAGTAATGTCAAAGAACAGCAATATATAAATATATAAATACAATTAATGTTAGCATTTTAATCCACAGAGAGCTTATGACACTAGTCTGGTACAGTTTTGAAACAACCAAGGAAGGAAATTCCACTGAACAGTTACTACAAATAAAGCTTGCTTGGGATCTGAGATTAAATATAGTCCAGAGTACCAGTATATTAAGTTATTACAATGTAAAATATTAAAACAAAATGAACAAGGTAGGACCACCAAGACTCTAAAATCCAGTTTAATATAAAATATTGGAAACAGATTATTAAGGGGCCTCATTAATAGACTGTTACAGTTCTGCACATTTGAAAGACAATATAGGACACATCCCTCAAAAAACAGGAAACATGAGGATCTCAGGAAATGGGTGAGTTCAAGAATATACACAATTCTGATAGGTACCAAAGCTCATACAATAAGTTCAAGGTAATGAAAATTCCAGAGGGATAGAGCAGAATAGCAATGCATCTGGGAAATGCTGTCAGCTTTTGTTGGCTGGCAGGGCCTGTTCAAATACTTCAAATACTTATTCATGCCAGCCAAACTATCTTGCATGCTTCATACTGTATGAGTGGAGAACTGGAGATGTGAGCAGACAGCCCTAGATAATAGGTGGCTAGCAGCTCACCATCTTGGACTGCACTGAGCTACTAGACTATAGAAATGAGATTCAGAGCATTTGTAATCAGTTATGGCTATGCCAGATTTACCTGACATCACCTTTATTCTTGACAGTGCTTGACTCCTTCATGTTCATTATTTGTCTCAGAAATAAATCTACTGAACCTGATATTGCCTACAGGTAAACAAATGATAATGCAGTCTAAGAACTAAAAGGAAACTCATCTCTGCAGACTAACCAAGGAGTTACAATAACTGGAACTATATACTAAGGGTTCTGCATAAATGTAAACAATGTTATTTAAATGGTTAATGTGGACACATTATTTTAATACAGAGCAATGTCTCTGTATCTGTTAACATAAAGCAATTATTTTGTCTACTTACTAGTATTAACTCATGGAGGAACAATTCTTCTCAATAACAGTACAGGATGCCTAAAAATATTTATTTTTAATTTAACTGAAAAAGAAGGTTGGTCTACTGAACCCTTTTCAGCCACGAATTGGGCTGACAGATGGGTAGAACTAAGTCCATTGCTGAGCTAGCATAAACAAGAAAACCACTAATACTAAACAAATAAGCAGAGCAATAATGTTGAACATACAAATGTGTGGAAACTTTGACAAAACAGAGCAAGCTAAATTTGAGTTTAAGTGAATAGTTTATTAAGAATGCTACAGCTGTGAATATACAGTTTACAGCAAGAAACAGATGACCACATTTACACATTTTGAGTACATTCAAATATTTGCAGCACTAATGCATTTTTCACATTATTACTTCTCATTAGATCAGCAGATGTCAGATGTGTTTTGCGTTAATTGGGTGACTGGATGGTTATATGTATGCTAGTCTGCATTGCAAAAGCAATTGCAAGCACATTCTTCATTTTGCAGAAACTCTTCTAACTTGGATTTAAATGATTTTAATTTATGTTGGGCCCTGGTTTCACTGGGAAGGTGATGCTTTTTTTCTCTACTATTGTTTTATAACATGGTCTAAAAAGTGAGATGATATTGTCCTGGGAGGCTCGGAGGTGCATAGTTAGACTCTCTTAATTATATGCAGAAATAGGTGCATTATTTTGTATTTGCTTCAGCCACTGTCTGCTCCCTCTGCTATTGGTCATCCAGTGCTGGTGTAGCTATTCCCTCTCTCCCCAAAATCCTAATCCTGTTAGGTTGCCATCAGTTCCTGTCCCCCTCCACCCAACTAATCCTTCACAACAAATTGCTACAGCAGTTGCAAATGTCCTCAGATTATTTTGTAATACGTAAATTAAAAAAAAAATATATATATATATATATATATATATATATATATATATATATATATATATATGTATATTTTCCTTTTCTAAACAAACAAAAGAGCACACCTCCAAAATAATAATAATAAAAACGATACTTGATTCATATGTGTAAACATTATTCACCATACAACAACCTACATACGAATTTTAGAAGTATTTTTATTAGCTTACGTATGCTTTTACTAGACAAATCACAGAAATTTTACTCAATGAAATATTTTTATTATTAAAAAACAGCTTTATTGTAAGTAGCATTATTATCAACATATTAGAACTCATTTTTACCAGTTAAAAGAATAAAAACAATACACTGAAACAATATTACATACTACACTAGACTAAAGTCTCATAGAATATTGGCTATAAAACAACACTTAGAGTAATTCTATTGTATCAAAACTCTAACCATAGACGTAAGTAGGGGAAAGTGTAAACTATGTCATGATAACTTTTATACTGTACCCTGAACCTACTGAACTTCTGGTATTTTAAAAAAGTAAGGTGCTCCAATATTCATGCCATACAGTCCTTTCCATCTATTTACTAAACCATTTGTGAAGCTTATGCTGAAATCCCAAAAAGACTGAATAGTCCAGCTGATAATAACATGGATACCACTGTACTAATCCAAAACAGTGGTGGGCTGGGTATTTGAAATTATGTATTACATATTCAGATTCCCAAGTGAAAAAACCTAGCATTATCCACTAAATGTCCCATCCTTCCAGAATCTACTCCAACCCTATTGCACCACCAGACCACTAAGATCCAGCAACAAAAATCACTTGCAGATCACTAAAGCCAATAACTCTGCCGGTGAAGCACTATTCTCTTGCACCATAGCCAAATTATGGAACTCCCTCCCACCCACCATTACCTCCATACCATCATGCACCCACTTCAAAACTTTACTTAAAGCGCACCTAAAAACATGCTGGCTATGCCCTTGCAACTCCCACTCTAATATCACCCACCCCATCCAACCATTACCTTTCTTTCCACTCCACTAACTACCTTGATTATAGCAAGCTCAGATGCTCATAAGGCTAGTACTTATTATACAGCAGGAACTTCTTATTGTAACAATTGTTAATGTCTGTTATGTACTTCACAGATAAAGATTCTAGTTGTCTACTGATGTACTGTGTTCTTCATCTGTAAATATGTTGTAAGTAATTGTTATGTAAATTGTTAATCGCTATGTAAGCCAATGTAACTACTGTCTGTTTATTTTAACTGTGGAGCTTTTCTCCCCGGGCCTCTGCTGAAAATGGACCTACGTCCAGTCTGACACTTCCGGTCAACAAATATAAATAAATAAATAATAAATAAATAAATTAGAGCACAGAGGTAAGGGGATACATAGTACCCAGGTTAACCACTCTGTGATGATATCCCATAGACAATTCACATTGGGGCAACTTCACAACAAGTGTAGGTAGTGGCAATAGAGTAGCTGGTGGTGGGCAAGAGGGGCAACTGCCTCAGACACAAAGTGTTAGGAAGTGCAATTTGGGGGGTCATCCATTATATCAATCCCTATTTAGTGTTCTTTAGTGCAATGCCAGCTTTTAAAACTCTGTATTGCATTTGCAGTCAAACATAAGTGCTGTAATTAATGCTCTGTGAGTGGTCTAAACTGGCTTGCTACATTGTAGCAAGCAGTTTGCTACAGTTTAAAAGTGAAAGAAAATTATTTCTTTCCTAACTAAAACCTGAGCACTGTAACACTCTGTGCAGGCGGGGTATAAGCTGTGGCAATTGTTTGCTACATTTGTAGCAAGCAGTTTGCTACAGTTTAAAAGAAGAAAGGATTTTTTCTACTAAACTGTGAGGAAGGAAGGTTGGGGGACAGGGCCCATAAATTGGACCCGAATGGCTGAGGCAAGAGGGGGGAGCATGTGATGTATCAAGGCAAGTGGTTGGCATGCCAGTAGAAGGAACATACTTTATTTTTTGGCTCTTGACTTCTTAAACAGCTAGGATGTCCTTGGATCAGGTGGATTGAGCACTGTCCTCATGTCTGCAGGAACTTTTCTGAAAGTTTTAGAGAAGTCCTTTTTGTCTGTTTGTTTGAGGGAAGTGGCATCCACTATTTTGTGGGACGGATACAGGCTGCAGTTTGAGCCAACCATGTATCTGGGTAGTGAGCCCTGTTTTGGTCACAGACAGTGCTACTAATTAGTACTCCTAATGAGGTTCCTGTTGCACAGTCTTGCTTGAGTTACATGCAAGAGATAGAGTGCTGTCATATAAGTATCTAGCTAATAATGGCCACAGACTATCTCTTACTCTACTAAAACATTCCCCATTCAGTTTGGGGAAAAGGAGCATCTAAATATTTCATTCCATTTGTACAAAATGTCCTGTAATAAGGTCTTCAGATTGCTGATAAACCAAATGTAGAAGAAATTCAGTTTGGGCAGACATAGCTTTCTACTGGGCCTTATAATGGGGTAACATTCCTGTATTTTTATTGTATATTTTATCTCAACATTTATTATCTTTGAGATGAAGCTGGATATTAATTGCATTTAGTGCCACCAACCTACTAAGAGGGGAGGAGCTTTCAATATCTTCTCAAGAAATCATAGCCCTAAGTGAATAATCCTACATATTTGAGACAAAAAAATGATCCCAGCATTCAACCAGTCGGGCCACTTTATAACTTTCCTGTCCACCTGGACTGACAGATGATTCCAGATAAAAGACAACAGAGCAAGTGTGTGATGATTCCACTTGGAAACACTTAAAAGAGATGCATCGAGCCATATATCTAGCTCTCCCAGATCTCACACTTTTCGTAACTGTGAAGACATACATGCTGGGACTAATTATAAACTAAGATGGATTTCTGACTGGAACCAAATTGGATTATTGATTTACCTGGCTCAAACATAACACTTCCCTCCTATGACAACACTTCCCACCTATGACTGCTTTGCCATAGCCTAAGAAAAGGGGGATTACAAACACTCCTTCATTCATAGGAAAACTTTCCTTCTATTTTTATTAGGTTATCCTAAGTTTAAATTGGTCTCAAATAAAATCTGCCAGTAGCTTTTGGGACTTATTTATGTATCTCAAGAAGTTGGCGTGTGGTGAATGCCTTATTTCAAAATGTTCCTTGGTAAGTATGTACATCTTAGATAGCAGAGCCCAATCCAAGGATGTAACCTACGTATCCTCCATTTATAAATGAGACTTTTAATATTCTCCATAATGGGTTTTTTATAGTATGTAGGAATACCTTTTTTTTTTTTTTTTTTTTTTTTTTTTACTAAAAGGTTGACTTAATTAGAAAGTAAATCCAGTAAGTTCAGCTCACTAGGTAGTTGTCTAACTGGGTTGTTCGATCAGATGACATAATACTAGAAGCAGTTAAAATAAACAGTAGGAGGGTGGAGGCATCCCTTGTCTTGAGCCTCTAGATATGGCCACAGGTTCTTAGAGAATCTCATTAGAAAAAACTTGGGCAACTGAACCCACTGAATAAATGTTGTGGGAAGGTCTAGTATTTCATCTCATCCAAGATAATATTCCAATCCAATGATTTGAATTTTTTTTTTAAATCTATTAACAGGGCTTCCATTTCCCATTTGTTGATGTGCACCAGTCTTTGTAGGTGGAGCCACATCCTGAGAGCATCTGACTCAGTGAAATATTTCTAGCACTTTAATACTTACTTTTTCTCACCAGAATCATGCTTTTCTTTCTAACATGCTCCTATAATGTCATCCATTAAAAACGATTGACTTGTGTTTTCTTATGTTACTCATTAGAGATAATTTACATAAACATAACCCATTCTTTAATATTAACATTATTTTGCTGTTTTTAGCCATCTTTCCACAGCAGAACTGTGGTATCATATAATCAGTCTTAATTGTGTGTCTCATTATATAATAACAGGTTCTATATCATTCACCATTAATATCTTCATCAGAATGTTTAGCATCATATCTTTAAGTAATAACCTTAACTGTTTAGTGTATTCAAAGGGATATGATTGAAGGTTTTAGCATCCTGTCTTTTAGGTATGAATATGCCACTTGTCATTATGAAGGAGTGAATGAGTGAGTAAGTGTGTTACCATGCACCCCCTCGGACTGTATTAATGGGACATTATGGATTACTCTGGCCATGCCTTTAAAGTTGAATGGAAACTAGCCTTGAGCAGTGCAGACAATGAGAATGATACCATGATATAAGATAAAGATGATAATTGAAATTTTTATTGCAGGAGTCAAGTGTGAGATAGTCCATTTCCCCACCGTGAGGCCTTCTTGAATCTGGAAAGTGTGGACATTTGTTTTGTCATTGAAACCCCATCTGCAGCGCAGTGACATCACTCCCTTTTTAACAGGTGTTACTGCCTACCAGTCATTTAGATCTGCACATGTAAAGAGCAGTAACAGAGGGGCTTGAGTATCTGTCGTTATCTAAAGACTGATCACATCTAGTCTAATCAAGCTGGTCAATCACCTTCAACTCCATCATAGCCTATTATCTGTAAACAAGACCTCACTTGAGATCTTGGCCAGCTATTCAACCCCATCTATGACACCTGCAGATGACGAATCTTATCTTAATAAACTGAAGTCCATTTCCACTGATGCAAATGCCATCATTCTAGAGGACTTCATCAAAAATTCCATTAACTGGTATACTTAAATCTCAAAAAAACAGATATGTACAATGGTTCCTTGACTTAAGCCACACAAACTCCCTTGATAAAGCAGTACCATCTTGTCCTTACCAACACAACTTCTATGTGCCCTGCACCTGGTCCATCAGAGCTAAACAGTTTACACTTTTCCCTTTATATTAAAGTATACTGTGCCCGAGTACAAGTGTACTGGTTGTTTTTTTGTTATTTTAATTTGTTTCCTGTCCAGTTTCCATGAATCTCTGTTATTATTGATTTGTTTCAGAGAGTCATGCACCACAGGAGGCTGTCCGGGCTGATTCAGCTAGATAAGGAAAGAGGTAATGAGGTCATGAGGAGCAGCCAGTTATGGAGGCCTCTGAAATTAGGGCCAAATATGCCAGAAGGTTGTGAAGGTCAGCAACCCGATTGCATTCAGCAAGCTACAGGAGCTGGCAGGAAGGCTGCAGGGAACAGTGAATGAAATGCCCTTAATGACACAGCAGCAAACAACAGTTCTGAATACCAATATTTTTTCAGGGCAAGGGGGTTAGTTCATATTAAGTCAGATACTTAGTTACATATGTTGGTGTGTGACTTGAGTTCAGGTGATAGGTGCAGGCTGCAGAGTTTATTTGGGGCAAAGGACCTAGAAGGGGCAAGGATTTGATGTGGGTCAAGGAAGAACAGGGACTTTTCTCTATTGTTCAAATCTAACATATTAGGCACAGGTAGTCAGGTAGTGGAAACAAGTACAGATGTGGGATTACAACCTGATCATCCAAGAAGGTCAATTGGTAAGTCGATTTTCATTACAGCACATATTCCAAAGATTGTAAAAAAGAAGATTTGGTGGAGAGGTTTTGTCAAAGATTCTGATCTCATAGATGCGGGTGGAGGGAGCAGAGTCACCTTGGGTCAAGGATCTCACAGGCACCCTTAACACCACTGCAGAAGAGGGGAACAGGGAGGTGTCAGCAGATGACCTGGGACAATTGCATCTTGGAGTTCCTTTATTTTATTCTAATTCTGGTTGAAATGGAGCCACCGAAAGCATTGGTGCTATTGTCCTACTTCTTAATGGTTAAGGAGGCCCAGAGACTTAGGGGAGGTAATGCATGGCTAAGGTACAATCAGCATTTTTATAAGCTCAAGGCAGTGGATAAGTTCCTGAGGTGACAGAATAGTTATCCGGATGCTTGGATGGGGACTGTGCTGGATAGGTCAAGCAGTGCAGTCAAGGAGCAGTCTGACAGAATAGGGGGCTAAGTGAAAAGTGCCGGGCTTTTAATGCTGGAAAATGTACTTGCTCACCATGTGTGTTTCCTGCATGTGTAATCACTGTGCAGGTCAACATTCTGTGGTCAAGTGTTGGAGGAAGGATGTGTCAGGAAGGACAAGAGTTGATGGTGCTGCAGCAGGGTATGGTGTGGAGGTTGAGGGAAGACGAGGGGAGGCTGAGGGGTAATAGGGTGGGTCCATTCTTTCATGTTGGAACTGGCAAGGCAGGCTGGTGCATTTGGCTATTAATGTGAGTTAGCTAGAGTATCCTATCTGAGGCTACCCAGATAAATAGTTGACTTAAGAGCTGGTAGGGGGTGGTTTTAATGTGGTCTTGCAGTAAAATCTAAGGTAGGTGGTCTAGTTAAAATCTGTAAACACTTGAAGCCCCTATTAATGAAGGAGGAGTCATTGCAAATGTGGTTGTATAAAACATTGACTGTGATTAGGTTATTAGGTCCGGCTGAAGTACCTCCATTTAGTATATAAGAATTATTCTCATTGGGTTTGGTGCCTAAGAAGTCCCTAGTGAAAGTTAGGTTAATACATCACTTTTCCTCCCCAGAAGGCAATTCCTTTAATGTCTATATTAATAGAGCAGATGTGAAGGTTCAGTATTCAGCTTTCAATGAAGCTGTATGGGCGATCAGGTCATTCATAGACCCTTGGTTGGTGAAGCTGGATATTGAGTCAGCCTTTGGGTTATTATCAGTGAGGGGGAAGGATTTACCTATATCAAACATGCATCTCAATGAAAAATTGTATTTCTAATGGAGATAGGCAGCATGCAAATGGTTCATTTCCTTGGCCCCTGCTTGTAAATGTTTCATCTACCAGTCCTCTGCTTACACTTATCAAGGGATCCAGAACTTGTCAGAGATTTGGGATGCATGGCTAGACTTAAAAAGGCCCTTGTGGTTGTTAGCCTAGTAAAAATCAATGAACCTATCAACAAGTCAGTGCTGATGTGCTGTGCAGTTTGTTGTGCTACTTTTGAAAAGTTCAACATAACATTGCAATGGATGTAGAAGCAGAGGGCTGGTTTCAAAGATTCCATGCATAATTTGGATAACTTTTTGTTGATTAGGTAAGGAAAGGAATTAGTTGATAAGGAATGAGGCTTTTCAAGTAGTTGTGTGCAGAGCCTGGAGTGCTGTTGGTGACAGACAAATTGGGGGGACTGGCAAAGACTAACTTTTTTGGATTAGAGCTTGACTCACACTTGGAAGTGTTCAGGCTGCCATATGGCAAGGTGGCAGGGGCGGCTCGTGGCATCGGGCTGCCGGACTGCAGCCCCCTCAAAATAAAAATTAGAAAAAAATTATTTTTTGAAATTTCACGCATGCGCAGTAGTCCCGACTACTGTCGGTCTATGCGCATGCTCAAGGCAGTCCGGCAGTCCCCATAGGGGGACACAAGGAGACATCTGTGCACTGACTCGCTAGGATTATGGGTCGCATCCAGACTGCAAGAGCAGCAGTCTCATCATCAGGAAGGAGCTTTGGGATCTCATCGTTGCTTGGGATCTTGCAGGTCTTTGGAGTATTGCACACAAAGGATGTATGTTAAATGGATATATTCAGGAAAGTGTATGGTGCTTTTTACTTTACAATGTTTATTCTGGATTGTGTGTGTATCGTGCTTTGATGTTCATACTGGATTGTAAGTGTGTGTGTGTGTGTGTGTGTAAATGCCTCAAGTGCTCATGGTGGTGTGGTAGGGAATACCTCAGGCTTGAACCCTGTACCCTGTATGCAGGTGTTAAAGACTTGAGTTCCCTACCCACCACCATTTGTGAAAAAAATTGCAGATTTTTGCCTCATATTCAATCTGATCTGTTCCTCATAATATCTGTAGTTTGTAATGCTGTAATGCTTGATATTTGATGGTGTAGTAGTAGCATTGTTGCCTCACAGCTGCAGGTTTTCGGGTTTGATTCTAGGCTGGGGTTCCTTCTTTGTGGGGTCTGTATCTTCTCCTTGTGTTTGTGTGGGTTTGCTTTTGTGTCCTCCCATGTTACAAAGACATGTCTGCATTATTTCTTCCTGGGCCTCTGCTGAAAATTGTTTATTTGTTCCAAGTCAGACTGTCCTGATTAAAAAATGTTAAATAAAATTGACAGGCATATGAATTTCAGACTTAAGGGTTTCTGAATGGTTAACTCCTTGCATATTTGATGGTGCAGTGGTAGTATTGTTGCCTCAGAGCAATAGGTTTTCTGGTTTGATTCTTGGTTGGGGTGGCTTCTGTATGGAGTCTGCATCTCCTCCCTGTTTTGTGTGGATTTGCTCTGGTGCCCTGCCATTTTACAAAGACGTGTCTGCAGTTTTAATCCCTGCGTCTCTGCTGAAAATTGTTTTTGTTCTGTCCGCAGTAAAATTGACAGGCATTTGAATTTCAGACTTCAGGTTTCTGAATGTTTAATGACTTGCATAATTGACGGTGCAGTGGTAGTATTGTTGCCTCACAGCTATAGGTTTTCTGGTTTGATTCTTGGTTGGGGTGGCTTCTGTGTGGAGTCTGTTTTGTGTGGATTTGCTCTGGTGCTCTGCCATTTTACAAAGACGTGTCTGCAGTTTTAATCCCTGCGTCTCTGCTGAAAATTGTTTTTGTTCTGTCTGCAGTAAAATTGACAGGCATTTGAATTTCAGACTTCAGGTTTCTGAATGTTTAACTCCTTGCATAATTGATGGTGCAGTGGTAGTATTGTTGCCTCACAGCTATAGGTTTTCTGGTTTGATTCTTGGTTGGGGTGGCTTCTGTGTGGAGTCTGCATCTCCTCCCTGTGTTTGTGTGGATTTGCTCTGGTGCCCTGCCATTTTACAAAGATGTGTCTGCAGTTTTAATCCCTGTGTCTCTGCTGAGAAGTTTTTTTGTTCTGTCCGCAGTAAAATTGACAGGCATTTGAATTTCAGACTTCAGGTTTCTGAATGTTTAACTCCTTGCATAATTGATGGTGCAGTGGTAGTATTGTTGCCTCACAGCTATAGGTTTTCTGGTTTGATTCTTGGTTGGGGTGGCTTCTGTCTGCATCTCCTCCCTGTATTTGTGTGGATTTGCTCTGGTGCCCTGCCATTTTACAAAGATGTGTCTGCAGTATTAATCCCTGCGTCTCTGCTGAAAATTGTTTTTGTTCTGTCCGCAGTAAAATTGACCGGCATTTGAATTTCAAACTTCATGTTCTTCAGAATACATAGTAGCACAACCTTTTTTAGCAATTTTCTAAGTTTATAAGATGAATATTTTAAATTTGTCCCCATTTTTGGGACTGTATTCCCCCATTATTGGCTTTGTCCAGGTTTTTGTGCTAAGGTTGACAGCTATGGCAAGAACTGAATTCAGTGAATATGTTTGAGGGCTGTATTCCCTCATTACTGGGTTTGTCCAGGTGTTTTGTACTAAGAGGTTGACAGCTGTGGTGAGAACTGAATTCACTAAATGATAGCCATTTAAGTTTCAGTCTTCCTCTCTTTTGCAAAGCAGCTGATGTGGCGTAGTGGTATGTTACTCTGACTGTTTTTTGCTCAGGGACCTTGGCAGTAAAATATATGGTGGCAACACAACATTTTATTCTAGCAACTTTCCAAGATTATACAAGCAATGTGTCCCTGTTTTTTGGGCTTTTGACACCCCCCTCAATACATTTTGGCTTTTTCCAGTTTTCTTGAGCTGCGAAGTTGAGATGCAATTGAGTATTGAGTAGATTTTACAAGGAGCTGAGAGCTACAGGGGAATAGAAGTTTAGTGCTTGACCTAGTTAATGCTATAGCACAACAGGTTGTGTCCTTGCTTTTGATGCAGAAGGCTGTGGGTTCTACTCCCACAAGGGGTGGATGCTGCCGTACTGAGAATGTTCTCCTTGGTGAAGATACTAACTATGAGTTTGTTATCAGTTTGCCATCCATTTCCTCTTGCAATATTATTACTAGCTTATCATTTTTTTAATGTAATATAGGCAATTTATTCCTGAGGGGCAACAGACACTTTATTTTTCGATGAAACCATGAAATATAAAGGTGATTGCTAGCAGCAACCGCTTCATTAGTTACAGATTTCTTTAATGTGGAATTATTTAGATGACTTACTTCAGAGATTGTGCATATTTACTGATAATGGACTGTAGAATTGTGCATATTTACTGATAAAGGTGGACTGTAGAATTGTGCATATTTACTGATAATGGTGGACTGTAGAATTGTGCATATTTACTAATAATGGTGGACTGTGGAATTGTGCATATTTACTAATAATGGTGGACTGTAGAATTGTGTATATTTACTAATAATGGTGGACTGTGGAAGTCTGAGTAGACTTTTTATGATAAATGTTCTCAACTGGGCAGTTTTGCCATTATGGGTGCATATGGTTTGTTTCATTGCTTACTGGAAAAATGTTCAAAACAAATTTAAAACACCCTCTAACAAGTGTACTGTATTGTACAAGGAATATAATTTTAGTACAATGAGGAAGGTGTATCAAAGAGCACATGTATGTTTCATATGCAAGGGGCCTATGATTCGAAAACAGCCCAAAATTAATCTTTATCTGCCACTGGCAAAATGTATTTTCTTTGAATGTGGGTTTCAATGCTGTTTCAATGAATGTGAGTTTCAAGGGCAGAGAAGTTTTAATGCTAAGTTTTCATTGTGAGACTGCATTGCTTTGTTTAACAGATGACTTAGTGTTTGTGCTGTAAAATACAAAATAAAACTTTCAAATGAAGTCCAACTCATCATAGAAGTAAAGCAGTATGCACATTAGTGTTTATGGTAAATGGAGTGAAATAGCCAAGTATAATGGTTCATTGGAATGGCTGCAGAGGCTCCATTCAACCATTATTTTGTCAGGGGGGGAAGGGCAGCAAACTCAGACAGGCCCAGCTGAACTATACCTCCCAACTGTCCAGATTTTCAAAGAATGAATAGATTTTTGCTTCTTATTTTTGGTTTGTTGTTCATAAAATGTGTAGTTTTAATTCCTAAATGATTTGCCAGAAGTCACTCAATAATAAGTTTCAGACTTCATAACCTTCAGAAAAATGCATGTTAAAGTAAGAGCTGTTCTATCAACTGCCTCAATTTATACAAGAGCAATTTTAGTACTGTTTATATGTGCCCCCAATATATTTGGCCTTGTTCAGATTTACTGCATTAACAGGTTGAGAGGTACATGCAAATAAATTGCTTTATAGAATTAGGCATAGCCAACCTTTCAACTGTCCCCAATTTTGGCTCAAAATGTTGCTCTTCCCCTAATAATCCCTCCAAAAATAGCAATTTTGGAAGAAAACATGGAGGGTTTACAATTAAGAAATAACTGTAATAATCAAAGTTATAGATTACTTGAAATGCATGTAGATTCTTTTATATTTTGTCAGCTGCTCAAGGTAGCAGTACTAATATTAAAGTGTCCCTTATTTGACAGGTAGCAGCTGTATTGTGTATCTATTTTATATTTTTGCATCACATTTTTGGTCCATTTTTCATAAAATTGTGTTTTTTGCAAATTAGTGACAAATCACTAAAGACTGAAGTTAGAAAATGACAGACATTTGAGTTTCAGATTTTATACCCTTCAGAAAATTCATACTAATGCAAGACCTATTCTATTATCTTTCTAAGTTTATTAGAGCAATATTTAAAAATTGTCCTTATTGTTGGGCCTTTGTCCCACTTCTGTGTATGGCTTTGTCCAGATTTCTTGCTCTTGAGGTTGAGAGGTATGACAAATGTGTCAGGGCCATCACAGTCAGCCAGAGAGATTTCAAATTGTGACATGCTTGTTGCACACCACTCCCCCATGTAGTGACTCTGGATGTGTCCAAGCAAGGCAAGGAGTAGTTGTATCTACCTTGGATGGGGAGGACACACTGCATAAGTACTACAGTGGCTTTTCATCTGTCCTTGATTTTGCAGAATGGTCTGGTTTCTGTCATATTTTTGTACTGTTGATTTATGCTTATTACTCAGATTTATGCTTATTACTCAAAGTGCCTGTTGCTCTGTGTTTTAACTAGCAATGCTTTAATGACCATAAGGTAAGCTTGTCTGAGATCATAAGATGCAAGTAAGCTTTAATAAGCATACTGTTAAAGAATTGCCAACATTGAAAGCCTTTCTGTTGTTGCCATGCAGAGAATACTTGACTAGATAATGTATAAGCCTTGGGAATTAAAGGACAGGATTCCATTATTTTAAAAAGCTCATTACACTTGTTGGAGACTTCCAGTCATCTCTACAGACTTTACCCGTAAACTAAACAGAATGCCAATCATGTGTGGTCCATAACCTGTACAGTAATCCTTTAAGCAATGTATCTTGAGCTTGTTTCTTGTTTGCTTTTCATTTTTACTTTTATCATGTTTTCCCCATGAAACAAGTTGTCAGGCAGCAGGTCTTTTTGGATAAGAAACATTTTACAAGTGGGGCATCACATAGATTTCTACTTTCAGCATGTTACTTGGTACTTTAATAAAGCTGAATATATTATAATTAGGACTGCAGTGCAAGGAGAAGTGGTTTGAGTTGAGTGCTTCTGGTTTTTCTTATACTTGATTTTGACTGGCATTCCAGTAATGTATTTAAAAAGTAATTTATTTTTTCATGCCTCACAACCTTTTGTTTCCATCTAGATATTAAGTAAGCTGTCATGCAGCCAATGCATTGAAATATTTTTATTCTTCTACACTTATTTTTGTCTTGATTGGACTTTCATAATGATGGTTTGCCACCCAGGGCAGTGTATTTAATTAAAGTTAGTTTTTTGTGGTTTTGTGCATAGCTCCTCCCCTTTCTGGTTGACCACACCCCCTCCCATTGACCCCACCCATTCAGCTGTCTCCTGCAGCCCCCCTGTGATTTGAAGTCACCAGCCGCCACTACAAGGTGGAGAACGTGAGGTAAGACGGACCAAATGATTGGGGGAGCAAAATGAGCATTAAGGAGGTGCTGGAGTGACCTAATGATTGAGAGAGAGCCAATTGAGCATTAAGGAGGTACTGGAGCTTTTTCTGCTCCTTAATTTTGCATGTATAGCAATGGGTCCTGTTCGGACATTTATGACAGCTGTGACCAACTTGTTGAGGGGCACAAGTTGAAACACCATTCGCTAAGGTTAAGCATGCAAATCAAAGAAGTTATGTCTATTTGGCTGCACTTTCTACAACACTTGAATGGAGTGTCATTTTGTCAGACGGACTGGGTTTCCTTACCTGACTGAGACATGCTTATGGATGCAGAAGGAGAGCTGCATATAGTAGCATACTTCTGAGGCAGGTGGTTTGCTGAAGCTTGACCAGAGGGGTGGGCCAATGAGCATCAGAAATATATTATCTTCTTGGGATTGCCAGTTTGGGCAGCATTGGTAGAGTGGGAGGAGGACTTTCCAAATAGTGGGGGGAGTTTTCATTCAGATAACTTGGCAGCAGTTCTGTTGCTGGCTAAGAAGATAGTGAAATGTAGGTGGGAGCAAGCACTACTCAGGAAGATAGGTTTGCTTTGTTTAAACATTATCTTTTCTTTTTCAACTCAGAATACTCCTGGCCATTGTAATACTTTGGCTGATAGTCTTTCCCATTTTCAGTTTTTCAGGTTTCAACAGCTGGCAACCAGAGTTCAGATACACTATACTATTCTACCCAGAATGGTGTGGGAGATTGGATAGGCATGGTAAGTTGGTTGGTTCAGCAATATTGTTCTGAGTTTACTAGGAAGGCATACAGCAATGCTCTGATGTTTTTTAAGCATTCTGTTACTAAATTGCCATTAAAGACAAAGCATTGCTCAACTGAGTTAGTGTTGAAATACTTAGTGGAATGGTAAAGGATTGATGAGGCAGTTCATACTGTTAGGGTACCTGTGTTTGTGCTGAATACTGTGGCAAACTTTCCTGGTTTGTGGGATGTTAATAAAGACTGGTGGATATTAAGACTGTTGAAAGGATGGTAGAAGGCATGGCCAAGAAGGGCAAGTAGGCAACCATTAGGAAAGCATATGTTGCAGTTATTCTTAGCAGGCTTGCCCAAGGTGGTTTATTCTCATCTTGGTTATGTGCTGTGGGCTACATTGTCAGTTTTCATGGATGTTAAGGTTAGCCAGGTACTAAGTTATTGGCAGAGGGGAGATATCAGAATTATTTTTATGGCTGTGTTGATTTGCTATGACAGCAAAGAGAGAAGAGAAGGGTGTTTATTATGTCTGGTGGCACAAGTGAAGTGTGTTCATTATGTCCAGTGGTATGAGTGAAGTGTGTTTATTATGTCTGGTGGCATGATTGAAGTATGTTCATTTTGTCTGGTGGTATGACTGAAGTGTGTTTATTATGTCTGGTGGCATGATTGAAGTATGTTCATTTTGTCTGGTGGTATGACTGAATTGTGTTTATTATGTCAGTTGGCATAAGTGAAGTGTGTTTATTATGTCTGATAGCATGAGTGAAGTTTGTTTATTATGTCTGGTGGCATGAGTGAAGCTTGTTTATTATGTCTGGTGGCACAAGTGAAGTGTGTTTATTATGTCCAGTGGTAGGAGTGAACTGTGTTTAATATCTCTGGTGGCATGAGTGAAGTATGTTCATTTTGTCTGGTGGTATGACTGGAGTGTGTTTATTATGTCCAGTGGCATGAGTGAAGTGTGTTTATTATGTCTGGTGGCACAAGTGAAGTGTGTTTATTATGTCCAGTGGCATGAGTGAAGTGTGTTTATTATTTCTGGTGGCATGAGTGAAGTGTGTTTATTATGTCTGGTGGCATGAGTGAAGTGTGTTTATTATGTCTGGTGGCATGAGTGAAGTGTGTTTATTATGTCTGGTGGCATGAGTGAAGTGTGTTTATTATGTCTGGTGGCTTGAGTGAAGTGTGTTTATTATGTCAGGTGGTATGACTGAAGTGTGTTTATTATTTCTGCTGGCATGAGTGAAGTGTGTTTATTATGTCTGGTGGCTTGAGTGAAGTGTGTTTATTATGTCTGGTGGCATGAGTGAAGTGTGTTTATTATGTCTGGTGGCATGAGTGAAGTGTGTTTATTATGTCTGGTGGCATGAGTGAAGTGTGTTTATTATGTCTGGTGGCATGAGTGAAGTGTGTTTATTATGTCTGGTGGCATGAGTGAAGTGTGTTTATTATATCTGGTGGCATGAGTGAAGTGTGTTTATTATGTCTGGTGGCATGAGTGAAGTGTGTTTATTATGTCTGGTGGCATGAGTGAAGTGTGTTTATTATGTCCAGTGGCATGAGTGAAGTGTGTTTATTATGTCTGGTGGCATGAGTGGTGTATTTATTATGTCTGGTGGCATGAGTGAAGTATGTTTATTATGTCCAGTTACATGAGTGAAGTGTGTTTATTATGTCTGGTGGCACAAGTGAAGTGTGTTCATTATGTCCAGTGGTATGAGTGAAGTGTGTTTATTATGTCTGGTGGCATGATTGAAGTATGTTCATTTTGTCTGGTGGTATGACTGAAGTGTGTTTATTATGTCTGGTGGCATGATTGAAGTATGTTCATTTTGTCTGGTGGTATGACTGAATTGTGTTTATTATGTCAGTTGGCATAAGTGAAGTGTGTTTATGTGTGGTGGCATGAGGGAAGTGTGTTTATTATCTCTGGTGGCATGAGTGAAGTATGTTCATTATGTCTGGTGGCACAAGTGAAGTGTGTTTATTATGTCCAGTGGTAGGAGTGAACTGTGTTTAATATCTCTGGTGGCATGAGTGAAGTATGTTCATTTTGTCTGGTGGTATGACTGGAGTGTGTTTATTATGTCCAGTGGCATGAGTGAAGTGTGTTTATTATGTCTGGTGGCACAAGTGAAGTGTGTTTATTATGTCCAGTGGCATGAGTGAAGTGTGTTTATTATTTCTGGTGGCATGAGTGAATTGTGTTTATTATGTCTGGTGGCATGAGTGAAGTGTGTTTATTATTTCTGGTGGCATGAGTGAAGTGTGTTTATTATGTCCGGTGGCATGAGTGAAGTGTGTTTATTATGTCCGGTGGCATGAGTGAAGTGTGTTTTCTATTTCTGGTGGCATGAGTGAAGTGTGTTTATTATGTCTGGTGGCATGAGTGAAGTATGTTTATTATATCTGGTGGCATGAGTGAAGTGTGTTTTTTATGTCTGGTGGCATGAGTGAAGTGTTTATTATGTCTGGTGGCATGAGTGAAGTATGTTTATTATATCTGGTGGCATGAGTGAAGTGTGTTTATTATGTCTGGTGGCATGAGTGAAGTGTGTTTATTATGTCTGGTGGTATGACTGAAGTGTGTTTATTATTTCTGGCGGCATGAGTGAAGTGTGTTTATTATGTCCGGTGGCATGAGTGAAGTGTGTTTATTATGTCCGGTGGTATGACTGAAGTGTGTTTATTATTTCTGGTGGCATGAGTGAAGTGTGTTTATTATGTCTGGTGGCATGAGTGAAGTGTGTTTATTATGTCTGGTGGCATGAGTGAAGTGTATTTATTATGTCCGGTGGCATTAGTGAAGTGTGTTTATTATGTCTGGTGGCATGAGTGAAGTGTGTTTATTATGTCCAGTGGCATGAGTGAAGTGTGTTTATTATGCCCAGTGGCATGAATAAAGTGTGTTTATTATGTCTGGTGGCATGAGTGAAGTGTGTTTATTATGTCCGGTGGCATGAGTGAAGTGTGTTTATTATGTCCAGTGGCATGAGTGAAGTGTGTTTATTATGTCCGGTGGCATGAGTGAAGTGTGTTTATTATGTCTGGTGGCATGAGTGAAGTGTGTTTATTATGTCTGGTGGCATGAGTGAAGTGTGTTTATTATCTCTGGTGGCATGAGTGAAGTGTGTTTATTATCTCTGGTGGCATGGGCACAGTCCTGGCATGAGGCATGTTATAAGTGAATGGAGGGCTTGTTTTCTGGGGATGTGAAGGGAAAACAGGTGAATGCCAGAGCATTTATGGCTTGGGTTAGAAGGGCTTTGAAAGTTCTAGGACTGGAAACATAAATATGCTAATCTGTTTATCTTCCTGAGTCACTGCTGAGAACATTGCAGTTGAAACACCATTTCCTATAAAAACCTACATTGCTATAGTCTTATCATTTCTTAATTTATTTCAGACTTCTGCTTGTTTGTTTGCTTACTGGTTCTGTTTAACTGTTTTATTTTAACTTAGTTGTATCTCTGGATTAACAAAATGTTCTACTTCTGGTCACTGAAAACACAGTGGGTGGAATGAATGTTATGCAGAAAAATAAAATATTTGTAGAATAGCTTTTGAATATCCATTCTTTCTTTGCTAGAAGAACTAGTGATATGATAGCTGATTAACAGATCAGATTTTTATCAGTCATGCAGTAGTTACATGTGCACAACAAATCCCTTATGTATTAAGCAAAGCATTCATTCACTGATGACATGAAATCATTGCATAGATGATATTCACTGGTTCTCAATGAACACATAAACAATATATGGTTATTAATTACACAGGGGCTCACTAGCTGTGGCAAAATGCCATACTGAGGAATGATGTTGGTTGGCAACTTTTTTTTTCTATAATAACGAAGACCAGATCAGGGGCAGGCAACCAGGATACCACATGTCAAGTGTTTAATGCAATTTGTTACAGTTTTTAAGTGTTCAGCATTTGTCTTGTTTTACATGTGTTGCAATAGCACTATTACTTACTGTAGTGGTAACTGTTGTATGTATTTTCTCTGATGGAATTATTTATTTTCTAGAAAAAAACTGTAAAGACAGAGCTTCTGCTGGCATTCTGAAAAGTATTTTAACTCTGCCCCACACAGCATGATGTCAAGTTATGTTAACAGTACTAGAGTAGATCTGGAAATATTTTTTCCTGGGCTTCAGCAGTATCAGGATAAAAGTAATGTAAGTATATTCATATTCAGTTCTGTAATCTAGTCAATATTGATCAGTAATTTACTGGGTATTTAAGCAGTAACCCACAGATGGGTGTGGGTAATGCTGGATTTATGCACTGCTGGTGTGGTTTGATCACGAGTGTGAAGCCCGAGTAACCAAACAAAGGCAACCGTGTGTAAATCCAGCATTGCCCACACCCAACCGTGGGTTATTGCTATTATACAATGACATTATTTAAGAAAAAATGCTTAATTTTTTTAAATAATATCATTGTATAATGACTCTGTGTTACCCTTCTGCAAATATCCTAGGGCATTTCTGATGTACTGCGCATGCGTAATGGTCATGCTCCCATGCTTACGCGGTACATCAGTGCTGTGCAGAGGAAGCAACGGAGAAAGGAAGATCTCATAGCGAGATATCTTTAAAAAAACAACTGAGAAAGAAAGATCTCCATTGCTTTTTTTTAAGCTATCTTGCTATGTTAAACTCGTTTAACATAGCGAGATTAAAGCAACCGAGATCTTTCTTTCTCCATTGCTACCTCTGGACAAGAAAAAAAAAATCAGGGGATATACTAACGGAAAAAGTATATTCTCAGATTTACAACGGGCATACTGGTTGGGCTGGCCAATCAGCGTGCTCATTTTTGAATGTTTAGGGCCAGTCATTGTATAATTTACTACTTTACACACATGTTTTCAAGGAGCTACCATTAAGTTTGCTCAATAATGAAGTTGCTTGCATCTGGGTCTTGTACTGCTGGCATCTTCATCCTTCTTGCAATTAATTTTTAAAAATACCATCAATGGTGTGTCATATTTCTGTGGAAACAGTAACTCATTTATGTATAGTTTTCAATCATCTAAGTCACAATATGATGTTAGCTGTACTGTGCAAACCTCTCAACTGTCCAGAATATTGCAAAATGTTCCTTACTGGATTTTTACACACACACACACACACACACACACACACACACACACACACACACACACACACACACACACACACACACACACACACACACACACACACACACACTCACATGTATACACACCTTTAATGCACTAATCCTGCACATTTCATACATGACTCTCATGTGGACATCACAGTCTGTCCCCAAGATCTGCTTCCAGCTCTATCATAATTCCAGTCATCATTCCAGTCTCTCTCTGTCTCTGTTACCTTCCAAATAGTTTCAAGAATAAGACTTGTTTCCCTTGTAACGTGCACTACATACCTGCTCTACAGTACAGTTTCATACTACATTTTCTTAAAAAAAAATCACATTAAGCAATGCAACAAATTTTATTATTTTGTACATGTTCAATTCCATGTGTGTGTGTGTGTGTGTGTGTGTGTGTGTGTGTGTGTGTGTGTGTGTGTGTGTGTGTATTTCAGTATGCTTGCATGTGAAACAATGTGTGACAGCTTCTCTGATAATCACTACAGTGCTCATTCCTAACTTCATATTCGTAGCTAATTTTCAAACAGATCCATACTTTTCACTAACTTTCTTTACTACATTCCAAACAAAAACACTTTACCTATACATATACTCCCTCTTAAAATATTAACAACAGTGCACAGCTATGAACCAACAGTGATAACAGTAAGTTGTTGTTGTTGTTCTTCTTCTTTCAGCTTTTCCTGGTTAGGGGTCGCTACAGTGGAACTCCGGTCCGCTAATGATTGGCAGTAGATTTTTACAGTGCTAAGGTGCCAGCTCAACACCCAACCTTCAACAAAGGAACACCCATTCACACATGTCTTTAAAACACCACTCAACCATGAGGAGGACATGCAGACTCCAGCCAAGAATCAAACAGGAGAACCTCTTGCTGTGAGGCAACAATGCAACCACTGCACCACCGCGGCTAACAGTGATAACAGTAAATGCAATCACAAAATAAAAGTAATGCAGCTGCCAGTTTTCTCTCTCTCTCTCTCTATATATATATATATATATATCATGTAGCAATTAACAGCAAAAAGAATTTCATTATATCATAGCCAAACCCATATAATTTTTGTGATTTCCCACATGACTTTCACTATGGTATGGAAGAGGCCTAACATTCTAATCTGATCTCCTGTTGATGATTTAGAATTCCAACATCAGAAGTTAAATAATTTGGGCATCACTATCATCACCAGAAGAAAAAAAACAGTCCTCAGAATTGTTTTGATGCTTTAAACTGACCACTTTAGTGGAATGTCACACATGACGTCAAAGGCCAGAGGGCATTCCACAGAGACTTGGAGGTGGGGGAATCATACAATGAAAAATAATAGAAAAAAAAACTCAGAAAAAATGATGTTCACAAAACCACAGGAGGAGGTAATATAAGACAAAAATAGCAACTCTCTTTTATGGTTATTGGTCGTTGCTTGAGGTTGCGTTCATAGGTTAGTACTAAACTAACTGCCCTTATGAGCCATTTTAAGCCTAGCCAATTATCTCATGTGAGACTCAAATCCTGTATTTTGGGTTTGTAAGGCAAACACCTTAACCATTAGGCCACCCTCCTAACCCCTTCTTTGGTTAAAAATAGCAACAGATTACTAAAAATAGCAACAGATTACTATAAAGTTTACTTTCCAAAGCATTTCTGCGAGCAATCAAAGCAGAGGTTGACATTCGTTATAACACTGTGGTAAAGGATTCAGCAGCAACAAAAGAAATACTTAGTGGGTAGGAGAGCTATAACCATTTAGGACAAATCTTTGTTACCAGAATACATGTATTTATTTAATACCAGTTGACATTTTTTTGAGACCTGTTGGCTATCAGTGCTGCAACTACCTTTACTTATTCTTTAAAGAGAAACAACAGAGAAATACAGGTTAAACAGGCAGCAGCAGTAAACTAAACTCCTACAAAATCATGCAATAACTGTTAAAGCATCAATACACAGGACACATACTGGGATGGCAGACAGACAGGTAATGTCTTATACATCCAGTCTGTAACTGTTTAAAAATTGCTATCACTTTGAATTGAAAGTGGGAAACTTACAGCTGTAGCCATGGAAAAGATGTAGCCCTGATTATGCTTAATGACCCTTGGTTCAGTTATTGTCTCATGCACTGCAAGATTTGGCCTAAGAAGGATTAGAGTTAATTGCAAATGTTTTCTCACCCTAACGGGGGGTGGGAGTAGGAGGAATTTGCCCATTCCAAAAGGAGGGATAATTCTACTTCTACTGCAGTGGCATTATCTGGGGCAGACCTCAGGCTTAGTCTACATGCAAGAAAGTAAGATTGAAAGGTGAAAGCCAAGGAGTCAAGGAAACACTGTAATCTAGCCAAGAAGGCAGGAGGCACTGTAATCTAACCAAGAAAGCAGGAGGCACTGTAACCTAACCAGGAAGGCAGGAGGCACTGTAACTTAACCAAGAAGGTAGGGGGCACTATCATCTAACCAAGAAGGCAGGAGGCACTGTAACCTAACCAGGAAGGCAGGAGGCACTGTAATCTAACCAAGAAAGCAGGAGGCACTGTAACCTAACCAAGAAGGCAGGAGGCATTGTAATCTAGCCAAGAAGGCAGGAGGCACTGTTATCTAACCAAGATGGTAGAGGGCACTGTAATCTAAAAAGAAGGCAGAAGGCACTGTAATCAAACCAAGAAGACAGCAGCCACTGTAATCTAACTAAGAAGGCAGTCTACAAATGAATGCAATTGTTCAACACAGGAAGGATTTGAAACACAATGCTAACGAAGTATGACAACACCTATTCTGGCCACTTTGCATTTGTAATAGTCTGTATATTAAAACAACCTCATTGGTTTAAGAGCTGTAATAAAACTGAGAGTGTCACTTCTCTGCCAAGGCCTGTCTACAGGTTGATTCTTTTAGGCACCAGAACTACTGTGAAATTATGTATCCTCAGTGTCTGTGATTTATTATATTTATTTGCCATTATATATTGAGCAATATTTCCTTGCCAGTACTCCATAATGACAAGGTGGACAGGTTTATAGTCCCTAGACATAACAGTATGAGATATTTGACAATGTTAAAACACTTCCATTCAGAAGGACCTAAATTATATGAACACAGCAAAAAAGTAGGAATTCATCAATGGCTCACTATATACAAACTAGAGTCTTATATTATTCACATTTCCTGAAGCTAACCCCTTTCTGAAACTAAGCTAGATTTTAGTATCCAGCACTCCACATAAAAAGCCAATCAGCACATTGTAAGTGAACTCATTGCAGAGGGTCAGATTTCGACAGTTGGATATGAATCGCCCTTCCACTATCACTAATATCTATGTCCTTGGCTATGATGAAAGTGTCAGGTCACTAATGGGTGCATGTCTGTGTTGCTAAATCACAGAACTTAACTTCTTAAAATAAAATAAATCTGTGACCACATCTTTAAGGGATATTTCAGAGCTTGTTCACACACAGCATCATACTAATGTGTAAATCTTGTTTTGTGTTTGAAATAAGCCAATAAATTATACACCTGAACCTCATAATGCAACAGTCAGTACTAGATGGAAACATGAAAATATACAACTTGTAACTAGTAATCATGTATATCTATAATCAAACTCCATTTTGTATCCCTTAAACCACAGTCATATTTTCAATAAAGACACAATCATTTGTTCAAATGATACATGTCTAGCTTTGTGGTGTCATTGTTTGAAATAATACGCTCTTGTCTTCCAACAAGTATTGCCCAATTTCAGTGGATCAATAGATACAGACTTTACAAACGGCAGTGCACATGGCTAGATCAGTGTAAATCAGTCAGGCTGGAACTTGTGATGTATTCTCTGCTAGCAGTGTGGTCAGTGACTGCATTTTGTTAAATGGCTGATACATCTTGGCATGTTTAATCAACTGAAATATTGTTATTTATCATGCTTAATGGAGTGTACAAACACATTTCTATTTACTGCCGTCTACAGCACAAGGAAAACATTAGCAGATGAGTGCTTCATGGCTCAGTTTTGGGACACCTGTTATTTTGATCAAAGCAATTTACCTTCCATGGATGATTAATAAAACTGACCTACATTTTTATGCAGATTACATGGCATTAAACAGTGAAAAAAACAGCACAACTAAATCATTCAATCTGACTTCCTCAGTTTGCAATCGGAGCTTAAGGATTCAGACCTGGTATTAAGCTAGAAAGGGTTCAGGTCATGGATTTAAGGGTAAGAGGTACAGAATCAGTGAAAGAAAATAAATTCAGCATATCATAAAATACAAGTAATCATTTAAAGGGGTAATGTTATATAAAGAGTCTTACATTCTAACTGATTACAGATTTTAAGTACACTTTGTTAATGAAAATTAAATATTAAGCTGGAAATTTTTCCCTGAAAAATGATATACTCATAAGTGTTTTAAAATTGTTTAGGTCATATACTGCACCATGTGAATATATATCTTTTTCAGTCTGCTAATGAGACACTGTAAACAGGTTTTGATGTTAGGGACAATGTTAGCAGCTACACTTACATTTAGTAAAAATGTGCCATGGCAAGATTCAGTTACACTACAAAACCAAAATACATGGAAGGAACAAAGAACAAAGCAGTTACTGCATGTATCTGTTGTCTTTCTCTCTCTCTCTCTCTCTCTCACACACACACACACACACACACACACACGCACACACACACGCACACGCACACGCACACACACACACACACACACACACACACACACACACACACACACACACATGCACACAGCTGATAAAAAATATATATAAATGGGGACTTTGAGTGCCAAAAGGAGACAGAGGAGACCAACAGTAGTTAAGAGCAACTGGAGGGAAACATGGAAAAGGTATAAAGAAATGGATGCTTCAGTAAAGCTATGGGACCATCCATTAATGGTTCTGCATCTGACAATGTTGTCTAGGGAAGAAAGATAGACTGAATACCATGACAGATGAGAGCAAGAAAAAAGTAAAGCTGGTACATGCTTTCTCAGAAAGCAGGGTAGCAAAAGAAGTGTGGTGAATTTTAAGGGAGAAATTGAAAAGAATATATGGCATATCAGTAGAAAATTTGTCAGTTTTGTGCATCTGAGACTGGAGAAATGGAACCATGGGGAGGGAAAAGCAGTGCTCTAATGCCTACTGTAGGCTGGGCAAAGTGTTTTATAGCACAAAACTGCAAAGGTGTGAGAATTTCAAACAAACCAGATAGACAAGAAGAAAAAAGGAAAGAAAGAAAGAAAGAAAAAAAAGAAAAACAATCTAATTATCTTGTAATGATAACATTAATAAAGGGGCTGAAGCATGCATGTTTACAGCTGGTTGGGTTTAGTTTTATTTTTCTGAATGTGCCTATGATGACTTAAAAAGTAATACATAAAAAGTTATGGGCATGAAGAAACCATATATATGAAGTACTACATGTCCTTAAGGGGTCATTTGCATATAACTCCTAGGCCTCTACGACAGGAGGTTTAAAAGGGGGGGGGGGGGGGGGGGCCTGGTGGTTGAGGTGTTTGCCTTGCAGACACAAGGTGCAGGGTTCGAGTCTCACAGGGGATAATTGGCTAGGCTTAAAATGGCTCGGAAGAGCAGTTGGCTTAGCACTAATCTATGAATCTATGAAAATCATTTATTGACAATAAGAAATATAAAATAAAGCATTTTTATCGGAAAGACACTGGGAGAAAGATTTTAGGATGCTGCGCAAATATTACACTACAGGTAAGGTGGATACATCAAAATGGGTGTTTGCCTTGCAGACACAAGGTGAAGGGTTCGAGTCTCACAGGGGATAATTGGCTAGGCTTAAAATGGCTCGGAAGAGCAGTTGGCTTAGCACTAATCTATGAATCTATGAAAATCATTTATTGACAATAAGAAATATAAAATAAAGCATTTTTATCGGAAAGACACTGGGAGAAAGATTTTAGGATGCTGCGCAAATATTACACTACAGGTAAGGTGGATACATCAAAATAGTACTTAGTAATGTGACCCAAAGGTAAACAGAATAAAGAGTTCTTAGAGTACAGTGCCTGAGGATGTAGTAAAAGTCCAATGCAGAGCTTGGGAAAAATATATATCTATGACAAACTTTAGACACTATGGGGAATGAAGACAGTTTAAGGTGGAGCCTGAAAGGGGACACGACTAACTAATGATCTTACAATGTAACTAATGAACTGTCTCAGTGCTGCATGTTATAAGACGTTATCTCTAAAGTAAGAGATCGGAGTTTATTAGAATGTATGTACAAAGGGCTTCAATACAAGTCTCCTTACCCAAGTCACTGTGTTGAGCTTGCCAATAAATGTGTTCAGTACAATATCACTGTTGCTGTGGTTTCTGGATATTCACTGACTCTGTGTCCTTTGTTTTGAGAGATTTCTGTCTTCTTCATGTTTGTACATCCATAAAGTTTGCATGCACAAACCTCAGAGGTGTATGGGCTTGCTATATAAGGTGTAGGGAAGGCTTCCCTCCTGTAAAACAAAATGCTTAGGATTTCTTTCTGGAAGTTGGATCCTAAGAAGTTTAACTTGGTGAGCCAAGTCCTCAGCCAGTTAAATCTCTAGGATTATTAAGTAAAACACAGACAGAGCTACTATAAACTGCATGGAAAAGTGATATACAATTGAAAATGTATAAACATGGGTATATCCAGGGAGACTCAAAATTATTTCAAAGGACAGCTGTCAAGAAGGGAACAATAAACCTGGAATGGAAGAATTACAGACTTATATTTTTTCACAATTTCAAGTCTTTGAAAAGAAGTGCTTGAAGTATAACTACTGACTTCAGTGATAATGGTCGAATCATTCTGATATGTCGGTATAGCTGCTTCTTGTTTACTTGATGTACGTCTTTCTCTGCACACTTTATCTGTAACCATTAAATGGCATCATGAGCTGATTTTTCTTCATAACACTTTTCCTACATTTTAACAATAAAGATAAAAGACATATATACCCACTGCAATAGCAAAACTTGAACCTTAAATGCAGGACTTGTCATCATAAAACATACATCCTGCATACATTTTCAATATTCTTCAAAATGAAATAACAAGCAGACAACAGCACATCTGCTTTGCTGTTTGAGGACTTTCCATGAAACACTGGCATTGTTTGCAGACAGAATATGAAGGAATGGAGGGGATATTCATAAAATGTATGAATTATTTTGAGGGGAAATTTCTGCAGGTTCTCATAACATAAGGGGCACATGTCTAATAATTTCCCACACAACATAACTTTATTACAAAGACCATTTTCCTTCCTTCACAATCATATTTTAAAATAATATGTAATGCATTTAAAATGTTATGCAATGTGCATTGCTAACTTCATTCTTAGGCACAAACAAGTACAACTATAAATTAAAGAGGAGTTAAACTGCAGTTTGTCTAGGTTTCTGTCATGGACTTGGGTAGATTTCTAAGAAAGCTTCTCTTACTACAGAGAAATCTAAATATCAATAGCTGAATTAGATATTAAAGAGTGTTCCTTACTCCTACCTTAAAGTAAAAAAAAAAACAATGCAAATGTTTAAGGATTGTACATATTTCAGAAGATTAACTGAATTATGCAGACTGGCAGCATCTCTCACCAGTGTGGAATCCAAAATGAGTAAGATCTGATGCAGGTTCACAGATGTTTCGGAATACTGTTGGTTAAGGTTTACCTGCGTCATCTTATTTACAGGTTCCATTATAATGAATGCATTGCTGACAATCTCTTGTTGCAAAATGTCATTCTTTTACATAATGCAAACATGCTGGGTATCTCAAGACACAGCTGTTATAACACTAGACAAAACACTTATTAAATTCATAGATATAGAAAGATTTAACACAAATAAAAGCTCAACATACAAGGAAGTAGTATATCAGATGCTGTTAATCTAATCACTAATTACTTGGACTACATGTAGACATATAAACCACTCAGTTTATAAAATTCACTTACATTTTTTTTTTAAGGATACAGATATTCAGCTAAATCAATATGCAGGAGATTCTGATAAAGTCACCATGCTCCACAGTAACATTCTGGCTAGAAAAGGGATATAAATGAACATAAAAAAACAGATAGTTCCTTACCAATAATGAAAATAATAATAATAATAATAATAATAATAATAATAATAATAGCAATAATAATAATAATAATAAAACTAGTTTAAAAGGGGCAATGCTTGTAAAATAATTTTTAAATATGTATCGTCAGCAACAAGACTGAAGAGGATTTTGAATAAGAGTACAAGAAAAAAGAAAAAAGGAAATAAGCCACAAAATAATTAAATTTGACTAGCAATGAAAAGACAATAGTAATCTCTGTTTAGATTTTTATATGAGGTAGAGAATCTATTGTCATCCTGCCTATTGTAGAAAATGTATACATTTAATATCACAGAGTATTTCTATTATATTAATATCTAATATTAAAACATTTTTACTATTAAATCCACAATAAAAATGGAAAAACACAGGTCCACAGCCCATGTGTATCACAGAAAAGGATGAACTTCTAGATGAACTAACTTGCCCTAAAGTTAAAACTGCAGCTTTATTTACATTGCCAACATTAGTGATCTAACAGCTTCGAAATTACCATGATCAGATCATATGTTCAACAATTCAATATTAATGTAAGTTGGAACCGTACTCCAATCATCCGGAAAAAGAACAAGCCTTCCGTGTCTACTAGGATAAAGAAAACGGAGTGGTCAATAAATTAGGGGGCGTTAAGTATACATAAAGTACAGACTGTCTTATTTTATCCACTATGAGCCCAAATTTGGTTTGCATTAAAATATCTTTAAAACCTGCTTTAAGAGAAAACTTGTAAACATGTTCTAACAATACCTTCAAAATAAACACAGTAATTTCAGAATTTAGAATTAACTACAAGTGCAGACATTTACGGATGTATATACATTGCGTTTTGTCTCATAATGTGAAAAGAATATTAAAAAAATAGGCTTTAATGTTACAAGCTCATTTTTAGACAAACAGGTCTCTTTTTATTACTCTGTCATCTTGTATACAAAAGCCTTTTATTGTCAGAATTATGCAATATATTATTAATGCTTGTCAGACATTTTTCTATGTTAACAGCCATAAATCATCAAACGTATCCAAGATTTAAAGAATGAACGGTGTAATGTTAAGCAAGGCTTTCATTAATTGTAGTTGCTTACTGAAATAGCAGGCCGGTTGGTTATGTCCCTGCTGCTATGGGGCTGTTCTTGTGTGCCATCTTCACATACTGAATGCGCTGTTAGGTATCACTCTCCCTGCCGTACTGTTTAACTTTGTCCTTATAGAGCTGCACTTTTTTCAGTTTCACCTTCAGTGTCACAAAACTGTTTTAGGAGAATATTGCTGAATCATGGACCTTTATCACATATGACTGCATCTACAGCAAGTGCCCATTGCTTAATCTCCTGTTAGCAAACCAGACAAGACATACTCACTGATAAAGTCTTGAAACCTGTAGGCAGCATTAATTACAAAGCATTCTTTACACAAAAGTTACATATTCAGAGCTTACTGGCACATGTGTTGACCAGAATTTATTATGAGGGCACTGTGCTAAATCTCAGAAGCATGCCAAATTATACTGCCTGTCATTTTTAGTACCTTTAGTACAAGTTTTGAAATCATCTTTCTCAGATTAACGCATGCTTTTTGATTTAATGTAGTCATGTTTTACTATTTAAATTGGTATTTCACCTGTGTCATTTCAAGCTGAAACCAACAGTCTACATACGTGTCCCACTTCACAGGTGTCCTAAGTACTCAGTGTATTGCTGATATTACAAAAGGCATTAGGCACTGCCCAGTACATTTTGTTAAGTTATAGAACTCACTGAAGCATTCAGCATTCAGCAAAAATAAAAGACTACAAAGGAGAACTAGTGAAATGGAGGGTAGAATGAATCATTCCAGGATCGTCAGCCCTGCCAATAGTAACCTAGGTCAGATAAGAGTCAGTAGCTAAACAGCTACCACCAGTACTTCCTCAGGCCACTCTCCTGCATTGATATGCACTATAATTCTTCACTGGTTCCTTACCTGGGGTGAAGAGTTTGGCAGGCCTACTATAGTATTTACATTCAAACTTTCAGTCCTTCATTCTAAGCCTGAAGCAAATTTTCAGCAAAAACTCAAATCAGCCCTGGGAAATCTCAACTTTTAAACACCAGCTTTCCAGTAGAATTAATTATTAGTTTGCTCGGGCCATCCACAATTTTTGGGATTACCCCCCCCCCACACACACACACACACACACACACACACACACACACACACACACACACCTTCATTTATGAAGCAACTTTTCAGCAAAACCTCAAATCAGCTCTGGGAAATCTCAACTTTTAAATGCAAGCCTTCCAATAAAATTAATTATTAGGTGAATGCCATTGAATTGTTTTTAACAATTTTCTCTTACTTTGTGACGATCATTGTGAGGTGAGCACAACTGCATTGAGCTCCATTCAGCTTCTAACATGGAGAGCTTTAATGAAGTTGCTACTAAGTAGGAACATATCTACTAATTGTACAAGTTCCTTATTCCCTCTATATACAAACAGGTGAGCTCCAGAGTCAAAGGTTAAAACTATTCCAAAACAAACCTTTAGTTCAGTCCCAATTCCCTTAGCTTTATTTATCCTTAAAGAGCTTGCTAACAATATCTGGTTTCTGTAAGCTGAAGAGCTCTAACATAGTGTATTGTCTTACTTACATTTTCTGGCTCCTGATTGTTTTTTTTCTTTTCTATTTGGAATCCCTCCTGCTGGGATTGCTCTGTCTACTCCATTCACCCTTCAGGTTCACTCCACTCCCCTACCCTGCCCCCATATTTCACCGCCCCCAGTGCTTCTACTCTTGAGCAGTAGGCAGACACTCCCACACTCTATCCATCCAATTAGATGCACTTCCTGTTATCCAGTTTCCTCCTCCTAGACCTATACCATGCTCTTGCTTCACCTATCACTTCTTACTACACTCATATTACTGTCTCACCTCACTACTTATCACCACAACCCATTCCAGACACCCACTTTTCATCACACCACAAACCCACCACACCCATACTACTCCATGTACATATCTCACCATCAGTCCTATACTTGTCAATATTACTAGCCTCCAATATTTTCCAATTAAATTAATACCTACTAAAGATAGTCACTATAATCCTCAGTTATTTAACAATGAACTTATCAAATGATTGAAACTACTTACCAACATTGCCTCTAGGCTACTGCTTAGTGGTGACATCCATCCAAACCCTGAACCACTCTCAGATAACACCAACCCATCTAATCACTCTAGTCTCAACACTCCCACACATCCAATCCTAAACAGAAAAAAATCAGACCTATTGCTAATGAACATTAATATTAGAAGTGTAGCCAACAAATTGGACATCCTCCATGCCACTCTAGCTACATACTCCTCAGACATAGTCATAATCACTGAAACATGGTTAAAACTAAGTACAAAAGATAATGAAATACTACCCTCAAGTTACTCCATACTACGGGTGGATAGACTCAACAAAAGAGGAGGTGGAGTTGCTGTTCTCTTTAAAGACCATCTCACTTTAACTTTCCTTGAATGCAAACCCCACAATTGGACAGTGCAGAAATCGTCTATACCACACTAACCATAAATTCAAGAAAAACACTTTATATAATCGGCTGCTATATCCCACCTGGAAATAATGCCCCAGTTATAGAATATCTATTGCATTTAGTCAGGAGACATTCATACTGGGTGATTTTAATTTAGACTGGTTTGCATGTGATACAGATCACCCTATCCATTACATAAACTTGGATGGTTTTACACAAACTATTCAAGAGCCTACCCGAATAGATAAAGCTAGTAAAAACAATCAACCTTGGATTGGATATTATTAAATAACTCCTCTCACTCATTCCAATCAGGTTACCTTCTTGATGGTCTGAGCGACCACCTACCCACATTTCTTATACGACAACACACATTCCCACCAAAACCTACTATGTTTAAACAACTCAGAAAAAAACATAATTTTAATCTTGACAACTTCCTAGCTGATCTACAAAGGTGCAGTTGGACTCAACTCAAATACCTTGACCTAGATGATGCAGTGAACCACTTTAGTAAATCTTTCTTAGATGTATTAAATGCACATGCTCCTGTTAGAACCATCAGAGTAAAATCAAACTATGCCCCCTGGCTAAGCAGAGACACTAGAGCCCTTCTGAAAACTAGAAATAAAGCCTGGGAACTATGGTGTAAGACTAACACAGTAGTTTCTAAACAGCATTATCAAGAATTTAGAAATAAGGCAAAAAATAGATAAAACAGGATAAAATAAATTTCCATCATAACATTTAAAACACATATCAAAAAACCTTCAAAAATTCTGGACAGCTATAAGCTCAATCCTTCATCCAGGAAAATCGACTACACCAACGCCAAACATCCACAACAATTCAGATAGCATAGCTACCATTATTAACAAACATTTTACTGAATCTATAATTGCTCTTTCCAAACAGCAAATTCCTACTCCTGATACAAATCCAGCCAAGTCTACAACTAGCAATGCCTCATTCTCTTTCTCCCCAGTTCCTACAACCACTATAAAAAAACTACTACAGAAACTAAAACCTACTACACTTGCAATAGATAACTTACCCAGTGAATATCTCAGAACTGCAACTGAATCTATATCCTTCCCAGCATCGATCTTTATAAATAGATCCATTCTCGAAATCAAGGTCCCTCAACTGTGGAAAATTTCCCATGTAATCCCGTTTCATAAAGAGTGACCTTCCACAGAAATGACAAACTATCGACCAATTGCTATTCTTTCACCTCTTTCTAAGCTACTCGAAAGGTGTTTTTATCTCCAGGTCATGAAATTCTTATTAACAAATAACCTTCTCGCAAACACTCAGCATGGGTTTCGCCCATCTTATAGTACCACTACACCTCTCTTATTCTTCACTAATATCATAAACCATCACAGGAATAACAGCAACTTTGTATCTGCCATCTTTCTAGACCTATCAAAAGCTTTTGATATGGTCTCCCATTCCAAATTAATGGATGTACTAACTAAACTATCCTTCTCACCATCTGCCACAGCACGGTTTCATAACTATTTATCTGGCCGTCAACAATCTGTTCAATGGCAGGGTGACCTATCTCCATACCTTCCTTTATCCATTGGTGTCCCCCAAGGCTCTATCTTAGGCCCTCTCCTTTTCTCCTTTTCTCCCTCTTTACTAATAATCTACATGCAGCTACTCCACATGGTTCTCTAATACAGTATGCAAATGAGTCAACACTCATCTGTGCTGCCACTTCTCTATCAACTCTTCATTTTCAAACATATGAATCTTTCACTTCTGTTGAAACATGGTTAGCCAATGTCCATCTAATCCTGAACCCAAATAAAACTAAATTATTATTCTTACAACCTAACAAGACATCTATCTCATGCCCAACATTTAACATAATAGCCAAAGGCAATACTGTGATCTCCCCAACAACCCATACAAAGCTTCTTGGAGTGGAAATAGACAATACCCTAAAGTTTGACTTACATGTCTCCCTAACTATAAAAAAGTCCATAAGAAACTTGGAAGTCTATATAGGCACAAAAGGTTCCTGACCACTTCTTCCAAAATTACATTAGCACAAACCCATCTACTCTCCACTCTACTATATGCCTCTCCAGTTTTAACTAATCTAAGGGAAACCGACTTATCTAAGCTAGAAGCATGTTATAATAAAATTGCTAAGTTTGCTTCTAACTGCCCATATAGAACACATCATTGTACAGTTTTAAGGATACTAGACTGGTTTGAGCTTCCCAACATTATTCTTTACAACCAACTCTTTCTAACTCACAAAACTGTAAGACAACCAACTAGAACCCCTGCACTACAAAATCTCATCCTTCCTTACAGCTCCAGCAGACCACTTCGATCTAACAACAAGAGCTTACTCACCATCTCCAAGGCCAACAACACTGCAGGAGAATCTTTATTTTCCAACTATATATCTCGTATATGGAACTCCCTTCCTAAGTCCATTCTCTCAATCTCATCAACTAAGCACTTTAAGCCGTCACTTAAAGCTTATCTAAAAGATAAGTGGCTGTGTTCATGTACTAACCCCTCATGAGTGCTCCGATACATCACAGTATATCCAAAACATATCCAACTTCTCCCCGGTGTTTAATCCTTTGTTCCTACTGACCTGTCTTAACCTTATATCTTGACATAAGTCATACCTACAAATAATACTAGCTATGTTCAAAGTCCAGGTTTTGCTGTCAAGATATAACAAATTTGTATATTCTTATGTATACTACATTTTGTTTACTTTATACTTTATTGACTTGTAATGTGCGCATGAAAATTTACTGTTATTCATGGAGCTTTTCTCCCCAGGCCTCTGCTGAAAAAGGACCTGTGTCCAGACTTTCTCGGTAAACAAATGTTAAATAAATAAATAAATAAATAAGCCCATTCACAATGTCTCAAATGCAATCAAAGTGCTAGATGAATGCTAACTGCCCACAAGTCTCAGCCAGAAACCCTGGTGCTCATTGGTTATCCTTTTGAAAGTGTCAGTGTGCGAGCCAGTAAATAATGAGAGATGTAAACTGAGTTTGGAGCTGTGTTGTGGTCATAGATTTTATCTGTAGAAAATTAAAAAATTAAATTCGCTGTTTGAAGAAGTTGTTCTTGATTTTCTTTGCCAACAAAATCATTAGAATTGTGAGTGTAAATTGCCTGCTGAACTTTTACCGCAGTGTGTCTGTCAAAATTAGGACTGCACAGCCACCTTTTCATACAAGATTGTCTGTGTGTAGTGAACCAGAAGCTTGGCATCTAAATTCAGAAACAATAGCACAGATTTTAACATTGCCAAGGACAAAAGACACAATACTCTTTTATGTATGACTGGGTGAGAAGTCACATGGTATTTACCAAGTATTTGCCAGAAATAGTAGATATTAGTAAAGCAAGGGTTAACAAGATAATTCTATCCAGAATTAAATACAGAGTAAAACAGATGTTAAAAAGGTACTTCTGTCCAGAAGTAACTATGCCATACAAAGTGTTTAAGTTGAAGAAATGCAACATAAGGACCAGAATACGCATTCGATAGTTACTATAAAAGGCTCAATTCTTTAATCAAGAGCTGCTATGGAAATTTACTTTATGCATAGCAGATTATACCTGTTGAGCAAAGAAGTGGGGGAAAAAGCTGTCTCTAAGTTTCTTTTTTGCATACAGTCATAGATAATTACTAGGCTTTCAGTCCAGAGCACCACTGAAGGCAATAGGCCATATTCCTAGATGCCTTCAATTGCTGTCTGGTTAAGTGACTTGTTTAAGATCACACAGTAAGCAAATGTGGGCTGAAGGGTATCAAATACTCTACAACATAAACTAAACTTCGCAGCCTAAACAGCTGGTCTTGTCAACTATCATCTTTCTCTCTTTCTGTTTAATGCCACTCTCCTGTATTTTCCTACACTCATACCTGACTATCGCAGGACTTCTCTCATGCAATCCGCCTGCACTTTGCTGTATGCACCTGTTTCCTCTTGTCTTCTTCCTGTCTGTCCAAAATCTTCTTCACCAAACTGTCTTCTGATTTTCTGCACATGTGCCTGAGTCATCTTAATCTGTTCTCTTTGACCTTTTCTGCAATTAGAACTACTTTGGTTTCTGCTCTTATATCCTAACTTCTTTATCTTTCCCACAATATGCACCCTACCACCCATCTCAGGCACTTCATCTCCATCATCTCTGGCTTCCTCAACTGGTCTGCCTTTACTGTCCACATTTCTGTACCATACAGTAGTACTACTTACACCACTTTTTGTACACCTTACATTTCAGTTTCTTTGGCAATCGTCTGTCATATGCTACACCTGATAATGTATGCCATTTAGCTGTAACCCTCTGATTCTGGCTTTGACCTCCTTATTAAGACTCCCCTTCTCTTCAACCACCACTCCCAGACACTTGAAGCTATTAATCTGTTACTCTATTTCCTTTTCTGTTTCAATTATGAGCTTCTTTTTCTGATTTTGCACATTTGCTGCCATTACAATTGCCTTATCTGTGCTCAGTTTCATCCCACATAGACCAGCAAAGAATAGGGCATCGGAGGCACTCTACCAACTTCTGGAAAGTGACTCAATAAGTGGCACAAAGAAACTATATCAGGTTGCTAGACAAAGACAGAAAGATAAAGAAGATAGTCAGACACCCTTCATAAGGGATGCCAGGAACAACCTGCTCACACAGGACATAAAAGGCAGATGGAAGGAGTATTTCCAGCAGCTTCTGAATGAAGAAAACCCCACAGAAAAGAAGCTGTACTGCCCTAAAGACAGCCTGTGATGATTGAAGAAGAGTAGCCCACCCTAGAAAAGTGTAAGAACAGCACTAAGGAAAATGAAGTCAGGGAAAGCAGCAGGCTCAGATGAGGTCACAGCAGATATGATAAAGAAGCTGGGTGAGATAGGGGAGAAATGGCTCCTGAGGGTACTAATAGCAGTGTGGAGAGAAAGGCATATTCCAGATGAATGGAGAATAAGCATACTTGTGCTAGTGTGGAAGAACAAAAGGGACATCCACAACTGCGGGCAGTATAGAGGTATCAAACTCCTATCACATTGCATGAAAGTTCTGGAGAGGATGATTGATAAACGGTTGTTCAGAGTAGTAGAATGTAAAATGGGAGATGAGCAGTTCAGATTCAGATCAGGATTTAGTACAATTGACCCGATGTTTGCAGTGAGACAGATACTTGAGAAGAAGTTAGAGATGAGGAGAGAGTCCAACTGGGCATTCCTAGACTTGGATAAAGCATATGACAAGGTCCCAAGAAAGCTGATCTGGCCAGTAATGTGGTGGTTTGAAGTCCCAGAAACACTGGTAGAATTAGTGCAGGCTATGTACAAGGACCCAATGACTCAAGTACAAACAGTGTTTGGCCTCACAGAGGGGTTCCCAGTGGCAGTGGGGGTACACCAGGGTTCAGCTTTGAGCCCACTGCTGTTCATACTGGTGATGGACTACATTAGCACACAGGTCCAAGAAGACAGATCAACAAAGTTGCTGTATGCAGACAACGTGGTATTACAGGCAGACTCTGAGCAAGAATTCAGCAAAGTATAGGAAGATGGAATGCAAAACCCAAGACACATAGGATGAAAGTAATCACAGATAAGACAGTGGTAATGGCAGCAAATTGGGGAAATTAAAAGAAGCTGAAAACAGAGATAGAAGGGAAGATAGTGGAACAGGTAAACAGCTTCAAGTATCTGGGAGGGGTGGTTGAGGAGAAGAGAAGTATGAATAAAGAGGTCAAAGCTAGAATCAGAGGGGCTGCAGCCAAATGGCATAGAGTGTCAGGTGTAATCTATGACAGAAGAATGCCAAAGAAGCTGAAAAGTAAGGTGTACACGACAGTGGTGCAACCAGTTCTACTGTATGGTACAGAAACCTGGGCAGGGCAGATGAAGAAGCTAGAGATGATGAAAATGAAGTGCCTGAGAAGGGTGGTAGGATGCATACTGTGGGACAGATGAAGAAATAAGGACATAAGAGCAGAAGCCAAAGTAGGTCCAAATGCAGAAAAGATCAAAGAGAACAGATTATGGTGGTTTGAACATGTGCAGGAAAGCAGGAGACAACCTGGTGAGGAAGATTTGGGACAGACAGAAAGAAGGTAAGAGGAAGTGAGGACATCCAGCAAAAAGCTGGATGGATTGTATGAAAGAAGATCTGTGATACTGAGTCAAGAGAGTTGGTGACAGTTAACACAATAACCCAATCCCATGTAGAAAAAATGTGAAAAAGGGGGCTGATGATGATGAGTTTCATCCCACATGCTTTGAGCTTTGCATTCCATTCCCCTATACTTCACTAACGTTCTTGCTTAGAGTCTGCTTGTACACATCGTCTGCAAACAGCAACTTTGTTGATCTGTCCTAGCCTACCCATTTGCTAATGTAGTCCATCATCAGTATGAACAGAGCTGAACCGTAATGCATACCACTCTCACTGGGAACCCCTCTTTGAGACTGACCACTGTTCGTACTTGAGTCATTGGGTCCTAGCCGAAGAGGATTAAGGCTATGAGCTGTTAATGTGCTTACTTCCCGTATTCGTGGGTGCAATTGCCTTGGCATCCATTTGCCTAATGTGTGACTGTGCAAGTTACAAAGTCAGAGAGTGCTCCTGTTCAACTGGGAAATGAGTCTTGGCTCTTCAAAAGTCTTCTGGACAGCATTGTGCAACACAATCACCTATGAATGCATGAACCTACAATAAGCACTTCAATAACATAGTTAACTTTAGTACAGGGTGCACTATAGCATATCTCTTTAGCTTGGTATGAAAGTGTATATACTAACAAATGTGACTTACATTTTTATATCATACATATCACAAAACCTTTGCATTCCAAAAGACGCAACAAATTGAATTTACTAATGAAACATTAACTGATATTTGTTGTTTTGGCAGCACTGTGTCCTAAAGGTAAGAAACAATGACAGTAAATACATGTAGCATGATTT